>NW_008590327.1:0-9733 GCF_000691845.1 Merops nubicus | reverse complement strand
CCCGTCTCGGTTTCGGGGGTGGGCGGTGGAGCAGCAGCGAGGCGGCGAGCAGGCCGGAGAGCCGTGAGCAGGCTGGAGATCTGTGAGCAGGCCGCAGAAGAAGGAAAAAGCTCCCTTGGGCAGGTGAAGAAAAAGAGAACAAGAGCAGTGTCTGCGCCAGTTTTTATAGGGTCCGATCTGGGAACTGACATCAGGAGTCCTCAGTTCCACGCAGGTACCACGAGAGTGTCGCCTGCTCGAGGTGCCCTGCGTGACCCCAGGTGGGGGGGGGGCTGCCGGGCCTGGGCACGGGGCCTGTCCCATTTGCACACCCGCGCTGCACCTCCCCGGTCAGGGGAGGGGGCAGGCTGGCAGCGTGCCCTGGGGGTCCTCTGGAACAGCCCGTGACTCACACACACGTGTTTGGCTCCTCTCAGCGTGGTGCATGCCCAGACATGTTCTGTCCAGATCACACAGCTCCTCCACAAGTCCAGTCCTCCATCCAAGGCTATCTTTGAGACAAACATTCATGGCTCAGTCCTTCACATCCAGATCCACCAGTGTGCCCTGGGTTCAGAGCTCCTTTTGCCTGCAAAGATAATTTCAGCGCTTGTCGTTCTGATTCCACAGCAGATCGGGACTAAACACGTAAGTGTCAAGATCCTTTGTGGAATGGCCTTACTTTTCTCCACATAACTCTGCTCAAATGTTATAAGAAGAGTGAAATGAACTGCAGAACTGCTGTTGCAATGACACATAAAATCAGTTCCTTGGGAGACATTTAGTTTTTACTCACATACCAGGCTCCTGTCCCTCTTTTCCTGCCTTCACCCACGCCTAAGCACACTCAGAAGCAAGCAGTAAGGAGTCTCTCAAGAGAGACATACATTAACCTGCAGCCTTACTTTTCTCAAGGGAGAAGTACTTTCCCTGTCCTGGAATAATTGTTTTTAATTGCAAAACATCCTCTGCCTAAATAAAAACAAGATTCCCCCTGGTAGACTCAGACAAGCCAATGACTATTTATTATTTGCTATACTATTACACATAGGCACTTGATCATGAATCAGAATCCCAAGGTCCATCTTGCTACATATAGAAGAATCTAAATATTTCATATTGTTCCATTTCTGATTAAGTTTTTGATAAGTGATCATTGAATTAGAGAAATGGGTGCAGACAGCAAAAAGCACTGGAAAGCCATTCCCTGTGCAGTGCTTGTCTCTATTAATATGGTACTTGTCCCATTGAGTGGTTTTGAACAATACATACCGGGTTAGTTTCTGAAAGCAGAAAAAGGGAACTGAAGAAATATTTCAAATGACTGAGAAAGTTTCAGAGAACAGAGAATAAATAAGAATCTTCCACCTGTAATTAAGAAAATGTATTATATCTTGTAACCTTACTGGACCCAAAAGCTTATATTCTTAGCAGGTACAACCCTTATTTCACCTCTGTTTTTAGCATTTTCTCATAAACTTTCAGAATTATTATCTTCCATAATTTATCAGACCAATGGTATCCAATCTTTTCCTAAATCTGTTCATTTTTTTCTGAAAGGTAATCAGAATTGCTACATAGTGGTGTATCCCTGCATATTTAATGAAGGCTTCTTCTCCACCCCAAACCTACCAGCTCCATCAGGTGCACACCAGAAATATTTGTTCTAGTTCTCTGTCTAACTATATCTTTACAGCAACATGAAAATCTCTTTCCAAATACTGATTACCCCCAGAAAAAATTTGGTCACCATATCCTCTCCCTGCAAGTTAGGTGTTTATAAAATGTCTAATAGGCCTCCAAAGTCCGTCTGTAAGGGCACTTTCTAATGACTCAAACTCATGTTACAAATGAGAACTAAGATGGAACAGAATTGGCAGCTCACTGCATCTTTGCTGAGTTAGCAGAAAACTCGGAAATTGTAGCTCTGGATACGAGAAAACATAAGCAAAAAAGAGTAAACTAAATGTCCCTGCTCCCCACAGACAACCAACTCCATTCAACTTTGAGAAATTATTAATAGATGCCTTCCTAGATGGAAGTTAGAAATGCACTTTAAAGAGTAAGGGGTAAAATCAGTAGTATTTTATGCTTCCTGGGCTAACCTCACTCCCCCTTAACTTTGCTTTTGTGTGAAGAAATATAGTAGACATCAGCTATGTTTTTTTATGTTTTTCCATCTAATTGCCAGTTGCTACATCAAACTTTGCTGTGTTTTGAAAAGGTGATTTAGCAGGGTCAAACAGATGTTCCTTCTGGGTGGATTTTTCAGCCTGGGTGAGCAGTGAATGAATTTTGGTCCTGTGGTTCTGAATACATTTCCATGCTGCCTTACACACAGTCTCCAGAATGATGGGGAATGATTCTCTTCTCCCAACAAGCATCTGAGCCTAGACACAGAAAGGCGAGAAAAAAGATTTTGTTTTCTCAGACATGCTGCCTGCATGTATTGCTCACAGGCCCAGGGACATACAACTCCCCAAATTTGGAGTCAAGGAAGTAACTTCTTCTTCTTTCAGGTTCTTTGGGAGTTTTAGAGGTGGAGGGAAGTAAAATAATTTGTCTTTTTATGTATCACGGTTCACCAGCTTCTGTGATCTGGCATTTTTTAAATTATACCCTTTTTTTTCAGCAGTAGTGACATTTTGATCTCTTGTCTCTTCAGACAATGACAAATCCGATGGGTTAGTTTGTTCAGGTGAGTTTTGTGAACAGAGGCGTTTGATCTGACTGATGCTTTCATAAGAATGGAGAGCACTGTGGTACATCAGGTGAAAGTGGTATGGGTTGAAAGCCCAGCAGCCAGTCCTCAGCAATGGCCCATCATGGGTGCGTAGATGAGAGAACATAAGAACATGACAGTATTTGATAATGTGTAGAGATAGTACGCCACAATACTTTCCCAGCTCACATAAATCTACCACGCAGGGGCTTCTTGAAACAGAGACACTATATTTGTTTATTAACAATCCAGTCTCACTGGATTTTTGTTTAATGAACTAGATGATTCTTGAACATCCCACACACATCCACAAGTGGCTAAGAAGTCTGACAGGGCCTATAGGGGTAAAATTTAACCAATTATATACTCTTTAGTAGGTTCTTCAATTTAAAATTTCCATATCACCATTAATTGGTATCTTATGTCACCCTCCAAATCAAGGACAAAAATTTAGTACCAGCAAAATTCATTACCTTACATTTTTTGCTTTAATAAATAAATGAATCCGTCTGTATATATGTTTTCTCTTTGGAGCAGTAGAGAGAAGCAAAAGCTGCAAGCCTTCTAAGTTTACACGCGTACTGGTTTTGTTGCTTTTCACATTCTCATTACAGCATAATATAATCAAATCGTTCCTCCACTCTTTTCTGTCGGTCACATGAAGATTCTGAATGGACTTTTCTTGGATTGCTTGAAGGAAATTCTTATTAAACAGGATGTGCCTCTTCCTTCGGGTGACAGGTTGTATACAGAGATTTTTCATCAAAATGAAAACTACTTCATTTGCTGCCAACCATATGTAAAGCAAGAAGAAAAGTTTGGCCTTAGTGAACTCACAGGAGACTGAAAATAGAGACTAAACAGAAAACACATACATTATAAATGTTCTTTTTAAAACATAGTTTTACAAGACTCTTAAAACCTAGGGAATTGAAAAACATAGCCAAACAACTAGGTAGTCAGAGATGCAAGCATATACAGTTCTGAAGATGATATTTTGAAGGTAGATTGGTGGATTTTAAGTCTAGAAGGGGCAGTAGTGATCACTTGTCTAATATCCTGCATACTAGAGATGGACAAATGAGCAGGAGGAATCCACTCCTGCACTAAGTCTGAATTTATTTGAAATGACAACAATTAGTCCCATGCACCTGATGATCTGAAGGATTGGCTGATTTGGAAAAAAAAGTGTGTGAAATTTTATGGTAATTTTTAAACAAGCCTTTCCAGTATCCAGAGTACCTAAAATAACTATATTTTTCTGAAAAGACCAATTTGATCTCAAATGTTGGTGATAATGCTGGATCTCTAATGCCTTCAACTGATATATTTATGTCCTGTCATTTTTAGTCATGTGGTCATTAGTGGGTTGAGGCTTTCACTTCCAAGTATAGCCCCTTTGTTGTGGCAGATCAGTATAAATTTTATTATATAGTACCACTGATGGAAAAGACCGTTAATTACCTATCTTGGGATTCTTTATCTGAGGTTTAAAGGCTTGCTATAAACTTATCCTAGAGAGTGTGGAAGAAACACATGGCAAAACATAAAAAGCAGACCACATTAGTGGGTCTGAGAGTGTTAAATGATCTTCCCTCTTTTTATATTTTGACCAGATTTTTTTTGCTCAATGTGATGTGAAGTGTGGTAAACTTGAAGAATAGTAAATCTTTCCCTGACACAATAAGACTACTAAAGAGACTTTTAGATCAAGCCATCAATTATATGACAAGATCTTTTGGATATTTGTATATCCTCTGGAATATTCTTTTGTATCCTACTGTTATTTTTTTAATAAAGAATGAAAACACACATAAACTTTTCCTATTCTAAGATTCTGATGAAAAATAACTATGTCCTTGCTTTAAGACTTTCCTTTGGGGAAAGGAAGTACTCTGGGCAAGCATCATAAAAACCTGAAAAACCTAATACTGACTGCTACAGAAGCTGGCTTGATGCAACTTCTTCTTTTAGACTGTGTAGTATTTTGGTCCTTATGCTGTCCTACTGATATTGTGTAGTGCTATTTAAGCTGTGCTGTCTGAATCTTTCATGATATCAATGATTCCAAAGATCTATTACAATAACCCTGCCTTGCAGTGACACTACACCTCAGACAAGTGTCAGCAGCACTGCGGTTACAAAGGTAGCAGACAAAGATCTATGTCACCTGAATAGTCATCTATGGTTTAGACTTCTGCATGTGAGGTCCTGGTCCCATATACCAAGCGGGCTACTTCATCCTGCATGGAAGGCTGCTTCAAGAGGGCACCAGTGGTGGGATCATGTCCCTCATGATCTCTGTGCTGCCTTGTTTTTGACTCTTCCAGTCTTCACAGATTCCCACACACATCAGACATGCAACAACTTTGGCCTGCTCAGGCACTTTGCTAGATGGGAAACCTATAAGTAAGGTGGTATTGTGGATGTCAGGATGCTGTCTCCCCACCACTGAAACAGATACCATCCAGAAGCAGAGTGACATTACTGGTGCTACTCAGGATGAGGCTGGGCAAAGCAGCACCAAGTAGAAGACACTATAACAGCTTTGTAACAGAAGTGTTTTGGGTAGCACATGAATTGTAACTCATGAGACAGTTGGTCTAGCAAACAGTTACCATATTTTCCTTCTCTAGTCTGCTTCACAGTTCTGGCAAGTGAAACCCCCTGTGCTACGTACAGTAGAGGTTCCACAATTATGTTACAAGTTACCCTGCAAAACAAATATGTTTCTTTCTTTTCCCTGATTTGGTACTTCTGTCATTATTCAGGTCAAAATCTGTCCCTCTTTCTCACAGGATCAATACAAATCACCATGAGAAAGCTATACACAACAAAGGAAATAGAACTTGCACCAAATTCTCATCTTAAGGCAAAGTGCTGGTGAACACAATGAGCTTGCATACAATAGTATTTTCCCTAACAATGAGAAAAACAATCTTATTTTTCAGAGTAGCCCAGCAACCAAGAGTAAAAACTTTTTAGAGACAAGGCACTAACCCGTTCCACTGGCTTCACTGGAAGCTGGCACTTGTCTGCATCTCAGAAAAGTAGGGGTAGATTTGAACCTAAGATAGTTTAAGTTGGTTTAAGTTACCTCTGTTTATTTCACACTTACAGCACAATCTTCCTATGATCTGTACCTAAGATAAACTGTTCTTCCGTGAGCATGTAACTTATCTTAAAATTATCGCTCAAACCAACTAAAGGTCAAGTTAGGAGACATTAAAATATAGCAGTTCAAATCACATTAGCAGTTCAGAAAGTCAAAGGTATGGACATTTTTGGGGTTATTGTGGGGGAACACAATGTTTGAGGCTAGCAACTAAACCTCTAGCCTTTGGCAGAATTCTGCTCAAAATTCCTCTGTTGGCTTATGCACTGGGGCAGCAATCACAATTTAGGAAAAACAAAATAAAAGGTCAAAAGGCTAAAAGTTACAGTGACAATAACTCATGCTCAATGGGAAGCTAACTAGCTATTTAAAAAGCACCTTTTTTTCTCTTCCCTATCAATATGCAAATGTTAGTCTTACAGTGCTGGAGAGCCATAATTCTTAACAGAGAGATTTTCTCAACATGAGAAATTGCCCAGATTATATCCCAAGAGCTTTATGAATAAGAACCAGGAAAAATTTGCCATTGTAATCTGCAAACAGTAAAACCAAAATAATTTGTTTAATATAAGGCTCAAACCTGAAGTATTTTATATTACTTTTTTTTGAGGGGGAGAGTGGTGGCATCAGTGCCATTGTGTCTGCAGGCACTGAAAGCACAAAAGCTACAGAGAGCCATAGAGCTACTAAAAGGCTTAAGAGTACCCATTATAAAGTGCTTTGAACATTTTTAGAGCCAACATCCAGATCTATCCTCAAGGTCAGAACCTAATGCAACAAGTTGTCATTCCACATGGCAGCAGAGGGAATAATGATTCCTGGTAGAAGTCAGCCCAGGAAATGGGACAGTCTTTTGGAACACCTTTCCCCTGAGATGTCATGGTAGTAAATCTCCACAGCACAGTTTTGCTGGGTATTAGAGGAGGCCCAGCTGAGTACATGAAGCCACAGTAGCATAGCCTGTGCACAATATCCAGCTCGCTTCCCCAAATTACAAGGAATGAAGTAAGCACAGGGACAAGATCTGTGAATCTCCCATGGGGACACATGGGAGAGACTCCAGACAAGGTTCCTGAGGAGTATCCTTACTGAAACATGTTCTGCTCCAGGCTTTTCTGTTGAAAGTGTGGGCCCAGAGATGGATCTACCCACGTGCTGCTATTTGGATCTTTATCCAGCCCCTCTGCAATAAGTGTGACAAACATCACCAGGACAGACAAACCAATACCTTAGGTATCACTCTACCTGAGGAGCTTAGGGTGGAAGGAGGCAGTGATGTCAGAGGGACACAGACAGGAGAAATATTTCTCAGAGGCAGCCCTGAATTGCCCAAGTGACATATGTCAAGCTGAAGGGCAGGCACTGTACATACCAGAAGTGGAAGATCAGCTTTAAACAATAGAGTACACAGCAGAGCAATTGTGCTTTTGAGGTCTAGCACACACTGTGGTTGTGGCAGCTGTTCACGTCTCCTCTCAGGACTCAAATAACTTGACCTGATTTCAGGTCTGAATGTGAAACCTCAGTCTTTGCCTTTAGTGTTAAGAAAATCCATGCTTGTAGGTGGCTACCATAGCTATCTTGCAGTGTGATCTGCATGGAAACAAAGAATTGTAGTCTTCTATGCTGAAGTAAACTTAAGCCGCACCAACCACAGACTCACTGTTAACAACCCCATGGTGAAAAAAGGTTTCTGTTATCATTAGTGACAAAGTTTGAGGCTTTTAGTATTTGTGAAGACAGAAAATGCTGTTTTGGATAGTCAAGAACAGATGCACTAGCACATTCAGGCTCTTACTATTTTCAAATCTTTGGGAAGAAAACTATTAGGAAATAGCTGCAATTTCAATGTCACAACTTTCCAGAACATTTTCTCCTAATTCATTCCTATGCCAGAGTTATTCTGGTTGCTGCTAGTGGAAATTGCAACAGTCTCAGGAGCAAATCAGCAGCCTGTTTCTCACCCCCAGCAGTTGATTTCAGTGGCTTTTAGCAAGCTGTGCTCTACTGTAAATGTAACAGGAGTTTTTTCCCAGCTGAAGCCCCGGTGTACCCTCTTCTGCCAGGGATGTACCTCTGCAGCACAGCATCCTGCTGTCCGGCCTGCACCTTCAACAAGCAGAAAAAGCAATGGTGCTGGCAGCAACAGCAAAGCACGTGGGAGTGCTAGAAGAGGGACAATCACACTAAGGATAAACAAATTTATACAAAACCTGTGTTTTCATAAAATGTTCTGTAACAAAGATGTTAAGCCAAACAGGGCAAAGACGTTCTGGCCTCAGATATGTTCTACCTCATAATCACAGTATTTGAATATTTCCTACAGTTTTCTTTGAGAAACACTTGTGCTTAAGCATGAGGGAAGATACAGTGGGTAAAAGAGACTATTTGTGAATAGAAAAAATATTTATGCTACAATACAGAGATAATGTTATTTCAGAGACTGGGTAGATAACCCAAGGCATTTCCAGAATAACACCTCTCCAGCCATCCAGAGTCATCTTAAATTGAATGAGCACCATGCTGATAAGAGCTCACTATGTCCCTTTGAAAATCACCCTCGAGTCAATGGACTCCGATGAGTTGCAGGCCAAACTACAGCAGTAGCAAATCCCTGTACAACACTCTCCACAGGATAGGATTTTACAGATATTTTTCTTTTCTGTCTGCAAGTACTTTTGATTAAAATTTACTTGGGGTCTTTTGGTCATTTGGACAAGGCACTGGATTTATAAATTACATAGCACTCTCTCTGCCACACAAGCTGATGTTTGATCATTGGCCCGTGCCTAAACAGCAATGTTAACCTAAAACCCCTCTGTTCTTTTCTCCTCATGCATGATTCTTGCTCACAGAGCTTCACACAGAGGAGCTGAAAAGAGGATTTCCACTGGGGAAAAAAAAAAAAAAAAAAAAAAAAGGCAAACAAACCCAGAGTCTTTAATACCAGAGCTGTCATTATAGAAGAATAAAACAAATGAACCTAAGAATATTTTACACAATTTACTGTCCTAATGCTTCCAGTGAGGCCAGACGAATAGTCTTAAGAGACACGGTCCACGCATTCAGTGTTTCAGTTAACCTCCTATGAATGATTAGCTCACTGTTGCATATAGAATGGAGATACCCAACTGGTCTTAATTTACATTAATTAGTTCTATCCTAAGCCATGTCTAAATGCACACTGAATATCAGATTAAACTCTTAAGAGACAATGTGGTCTACCAGATAAGGCACAGGACCAGGATCCAGAAGAACCGGATTCTGCTCCTGGCTGGCTCCAAAGTATTTAGGTCTTCCATCTGTGCATCAGATGCTCATTACCAACACAAAACAACTTTCTCTGAACAGTGCTCCATAATGCATACCAAATCTCAGTGTTTCAAACCTGCCTTTGCACATCAGAGAATGGCAATTTGATGTCTTTGTTTCAGGTGTGATTACCATTAAGTGCAAGTGCCTCTTTACTGGTCCCCTGGGCAGGAATGACTAAGCCATTGAGGTACCAAGAGGTGTGTGCATTGCACTATAATTAGCCTTTTCTGCTCTGTAACAGCAATGCAACCTCTTCCTGGTATGACAAGGACAGAGACTCAACAGAGGGATCTGGATAGACTGGATTCACAGATTCACACAGATTCACAGAATGTTAGGGGTTGGAAGGGACCTCAAAAGATCATCTAGTGCAGCCCCCCTGCCAGAGCAGGATCACCTAGGGTACATCACCCAGGAACACGTACAGGTGGGCCTTGAAAGTCTCCAGAGATGGCAATTCCACCCCCCTCCTGGCAGCCTCTTCCAGTGCTCTGTTACATGGTAAAGAAGTTCTTCCTTATCTTCAGGCTGAACCTCTTGTTCACCAGCTTGCGGCCATTGCCCCATGTCCTGTAACCAGACACCACCGAGAAGAGCCTGGC
>NW_008590326.1:0-59523 GCF_000691845.1 Merops nubicus | reverse complement strand
CCGGTGGGTAGGAGCCTGGTCCCCTGCGCGGCCTGGCGACGCCGAGGCGGTAGATTGTGATGAGTAGGCGGTGGGAAGGAGAGCAGATGTGCTAGCCAGCGTCGGGGCCCACCCGCTTTCTCGGTGGCTTCTCGGGTGCCTCCATTGGTTTGTAGCCTCTTGCCAGGTAGGGCCGATGTTTGTTTGGGTGTTGAGTGATGCCTTAGTGGTTTCTTGTGAGTCCAGATAACAGGCTTGCTTGGAGAGGGGAGTTGTGGGAATCTGGAATACAGGATACGTTGAAGAAGCTGAGTGATTGTCAGTCCCCAAAGGGATTTTCCCGAGTGACTTGGAGAGCACTGCACCATGAATGTTATCTACTTGCTCATGTCTCGCAGCTGAGGCACTAAGGCCTTGGTAGTACAGATTTCAAAAGCTGCTGATAAACCCAAATGTATTTGTTTAGGTTTCTGATCTGTGACTGGCACTGGCATGGAGGGACCAGCTTGTAGGCTCAGACCAGCTATCCATAATGAACTCAGTAGCTGATGGAAGAAGCTGGTCAATGTGACTGTGCCTGTTGCACTTCAGTTTTTTCAATAATCTTTTCCCAAGGCCTGAAGACAGAGATTGTGACATGAGTCAGCTGGCAGGTTTCTGATGGGAAAAGATGGTTCATGCTCCTCTAGCTGTAAGGGCAGCCGTGTCCAGGTTCTATTGGTTGCAAAAGCATACACCCCATCCACTGTCCTCCTTGTGCTACACGTACTCATCGTGCGGCTTGTGCGCAGGCGGCAGCAATCCTTCCTGTCTGCCGCGAAACCAGATCCGAAAGTCTCTCTCTGTGGATTTCAGTGTGTGTGATTCATGACTGGTTTTCCTTCCATGGTGACATTTTCAGAGAAGTCCTGTGTCCCTTCTGTTTGAATGTGGCCATGGCTTCTTTACCTCACATGGTAGGACAAGCCCAGCTTGAGTGGTAGGGCCATGCAGTTCTGGTCCTTTAGGAAGTGCCAGTTACATCTTTGATTCATGGGTATGCAGCCTGGAGCTCTCTAAGACATAGCCCAGAAACAGGCTGTAGCTTGCGGGCCTTTAGGATTTATTACCAGGTCTTCAGCTGAATTCCAGTTGATTATAGTTTAATCATATATTATTTTATATAACAGCAACCCTACGATTGCAGCATTCAAAAGAGGTACTTAGACAAAGTGAAGGGGAAAGCAAATCTTGAAATTGGTACTTAAGGCAGGAAGAGAGGCAAGGTTTGGGCAAGTTTAGGCTTGCAGTTCTTAAGAAAAAAACCACAAGGCCAGAGCTTTCTCCTAGTAAGATTTTTCTTCCCCTCTGAGACTCCACCCTCAGCCCTAGTGAAGAGTTCAGGACACTCCTCTGTCAGATATTTGTATAATACACTGTCATTTATGTAACTTTGGTTGAGATTTCTGCACTAAATTTGCAAGGCAATAGGATTTTCTAGCAGTTTTCAGTTTCAGCTCCCAATTCTTTGAAACCATATTGTGAAACCTGACTTCAATCTCATTACACATATACCAGCCAGACAAGTGAATAAAAGGACTCCACCAAAGTAAACTTGCCTTGTAACTGTTGCTTTGATATTATAGTTTACTGTGCAGTATTACTTTCTCTAAAGCCGTGTTCAAAGCAGTTGTAAGAGCATAGCTCTGTCTTTGCTTGGCTTGTGTTACAGAACAGTATAGTGCTTTCTGCTGCTATTGTCATCACCCTGACTGGCCTGATTATATACCTGCACTTTGTGAAGGTTGACCAGGAATCCCTGCTGGTCATCGGCTCACTTGGCATTCAGGTGACTTCCTCCTACGCTTCTGGGAAGGAGAGCACAACCTTCATCGAGATGGGTCAAGTGAAGGATGTGGTTATCAATGAAGCCATCCATATGGTAATCAATCATATACAGTCTGTCTTCTTCTGCACCCGTGGGCACACTCACATCCCCTACATTGCCACAAGCGTGATTTCCCAGGGCAATTAAACACGGCACCACCCATAGCTGTATTGACATCAGGAGCTTGCTTTCAGATTCCTTTTTTTCTCTTATCTACTTTCTCACCTCTAAAGAACTCAAGCCAAACAAATAACCTCAAAAAGCCACAACAGGCCTTTAGATAACGACACTGACACTAAACTGGTGGGTTTAGTTCTTTGTCTTGTACTAAGCTTACAAAGCCTGATGCCCAACTCCATAAGTAGCCAAGACAGAGATAAGAAGATAGACAACACAAGAGATGATTTTTCCTGTTGCTGGGTTTTTCTGCAAAGCTCCTGTAGAAAAGCAGTCCTTACCCTTCCAACATGTGTATGTTCTTTTCAGGTTAAAAAGATAATAGGAAAAAAACCACAGGTTAATTGTATTTTTGTTGTGTGAAGAGAGGAAGGCTATCAATGTATATTGGTGGGCTTGACTGTGGCCTGGGTTGGTTGGCCTTCAGCCCAGCAAGTTGAAACAGATCCTCTTTATGTGATAACTTCAGACACTTTGATAGCATTTTCAAACCGATGCACTTTCTGTTTGTCTTGCAGCAAAAAGTTATCTACTACCTGTGCATCCTCCTCCAGGACCCTGGAGATCCTCAGGGAATATCTGAGGTTGTGCCACTCTTTCAGGTGAGTTTGACTGATCGGTGGAGAAATCCAGGTCTGTGCTCTGTGCGTGCACACCAGCTGTCTGAGCATGTTTTTATTCCACTGCAGGTAGATGATTACAGCTGCCTTTCCCTGGTGGGGCCTCCAGGGCAGGTGGGATTAGAAGTCTCCCAGAACTGTGTACCAGCAATGTTTGTTTCCTCTGCCTTCCGTTCAAAGAACAGGGAGCTATGTAAATGTGAACCCAGCCAGGAGCTTGCATTAACTAGAAGGCTTTGGCTCACGCAGGGTGCTGAGGACTCCTACAGCTTTCTGTGGAGTCAGATGCTCAGTGTTGCCACCATAACTATGGCACTGTACTGCAGCTGATCTGCCTCTCAGCTCTGTGCCAGAAGCGCTCATAAAAACCTTCTTGGCATTAGAATGACTTCCCCTGTCTCACCCGTTGACAAAGATCACAGTACAAGCTGTGAGCAATTTGCTTAATGTGTAATAACCTGTTTGCTTCACCATTACCCCATGTCCCCTTTCTCCTCTCTTGTTAACTTGTTCTGACTCTCCAGAATCCCATTTTGGGGATGGATTTTCTTTCTGCGTGTACATGCCTGTCACAACAATGCCCTAATCCTGGAGTGGTGGTTGGTAGCACAGAGGTACCTCACATCTTAGACTGCTGAGGTTTATAGTCCTCTCCCTCCTTCTTAATTCACCTGCTGGTGGTGACCATCATTTTGTAGTCCGCATCCAGTTGATGACTGGACACAGTCTTCAGTTAAATACTTACGGGTATAAATAGAATATCCCATTGATACTTGCTGCAAACACAGTCCTACAATCGTAAAGATGTTTACCAACAATAATACAAATTAAATATTTCACACGTAGTCAAAGGAAAAAAATGGATTTGCTGGAAAGCAACAACTAATGAATTCCAGGGAGCTGCCATCAGGAGCTCCTTTCCAGCTTCAAAGAACTTGTCTGGCATTTTTGTAGGTTTTTCTTTTTTTTCCCCTAGTTTAACTGTGAACAGTTTTATTTTCATGGAAATATCTCGGTACTGGTAGAGTTGACTCCACCAGCAGAGGAGGTACAGAAAGAGCTGTGTCAGTTTGCAGTCCCTTACCTGTCAGTAATTCTCACTTTAACATGCAAGTTAGTATGTTACTTAGTTGTGAAGGAGCAGTAATTTGTAACTTTATTGTGTCTCCTTCACTGGGTTCCTCTGAGTTATGTCAGAATGCCTTCAAAAATACAACTGACCATGTCACTGAGCCCAGGAGCACTTCTGCACTGAATTGACCTATTGTTCTCTTAAGCAACACTTGCAAGGAGAGGCATTTGATGGACTTTACACAGTAATGCTGTTTTGGGAGCTCAAGTGTCATGGGACCATAGGGACTGGGGGACTGGGAAACTTTCACCTCCTCGCTGGTGTTAAGCTGGTCCAGGTTAGAACCAATGGAACATCGTTACACTTTGACCACCAATGAACTGATGTTTTCAGTTAACCCTCCATTGTCCTTTTGTTGACAGTATTAGAAGAGGCCAAGGGCCAAGTTCCTAAATTCCCTGTCCTGAAGGTAGATTTTGGAGGGAGGAGGTCTTCTAGGATGGTGGGTTAGTGTATGGAGATCTGCTGGTTGGTAGGTCGATAGAGGGAGAGTGGCCAAATAGGTAGGTTAATGGGCTGGGAGGTGTGGCTGTTCTTCCACAGTCAGCCGTGAGCTGAGAAAGGGTAGGATTTCTGGTGTGGTGAGAGATTTGGGCTAACTGCAGTATGGGGCCACATGTTTTGACCTGACAGTTTTAGGGACTGGTGTTTTTCATCACAAAGCAGGTGTGGCTTATGGAATGGCTTTGCATGCCTGTATCATCAGCTTACATCAGGCACCTCCTGGAGCTTGATGGGTTATTTCCCAAGGAACATGTAAAAGGGAGATCTGTTCTCCACTGACTCCCCGTGAGGAAGCTAACCAACTGCAGACACCTGGCCGTGTTTCCTACACCTGCACGCTTTTGACAGCCAGCTTTGTCAGCTGTCCCCATGTTCCTTTCTCTGCCTGAGCCATCTCACTAGTGGGAACTGAAAGCTTTCCAGCTCTTTTACAGCCAGCTCAAAGCCTGATTCTCCATTGTTTGACTTAAATTCTAGAGCTCCAAGCCGCGTCTGGACTGCTTGATAGAAGTGTACAAAAGTTGTCAAGAAATCCTGGAGCAGAGGAAGACAGCTCCACAATCAAGTGGAATAAAATAGGAGAAAAAATATCAAGGCAGCAAACTGCTGATGTGTGGGGCTGGGCTGGGAACTTCCTGGGCCATAGGAGAATTTCAGAAAGAAAATAACAGAAAACTAAAATACATGTTGCATTCAACTATGTTTAATGAAATAAACAGGAGAGCAGACTTTGACCTCTTCAGGGGTCTACTTAAAAGAGTCTCATGGGATAGGGCCCTAGACGGAAAAGGGGTCTAGGAAATTTCTTTAATAGTCAAGGATCACCTCCTATAAACTGAAGAACAGCCCATCCCAAGGAGCAGGAAGCCATGCAAAAATGCCATGAAGCCTTCAGGGATGAACAAGTTGCTCCTGGCAAAACTGGAACAAAAAAGGAAACATTCAGAAAGTGGAAGCACGGACAGGTAATCTGGGAGGAAAAGAGCAATGCTGTCCAAGATAAAGGTGGGAAAGGCAAAGCCCACCTGGAGCTGAATCTGTTAAGGGATGTCAAAGGCAACAAGAAGAGCTTCTAGAAGTACTCAAGCAGCAAAAAGAAGACTGGGAATATGTGAACCCCTTGCTGAATAGGGCAGGGACATGGTGACCAAGGCCATGGAAAAGATGTGGCATTAAAAGGGCCACATCAATTGCTTTGAGAATATGAGGGAAAATATGTTTTTAAAAATGATGGTAAATGACTATGTGAATAAAGTTTTATTGATCTGTGCTCTTGGGAGTAACTTAAGGCTGGGAAGTTGTTCTTTGTTGATGAGCTAAAAGTTAGTGTAACCTTTAACTAGTATTTTTCCTTGTTTTTTTCCATGACTCTTTAGTAATGTAACTGAGACAACTGAAATGTCAAAACAAGAGCTAAACCAGCAAGTTGGCAGGATCCTTGGGGTCACGTTCAATTTGCATATAGTGCTGTACTGTGCTTGTCTACAACATCTGTCATCAAAACGTGGCAACACACCCTCGTGCAGCGTGGTAGCAACAAGGTGATTTTTTTTTTCATGGTGCCACGAAGTTTGAAACACACAGGTTAGCTCATGTCCCATGAAGCAGTCTTGTCCAAGTGAAAGGCAGCATCTTGGGGATGTGCTGTTGGCTTTTGTGTTACATTGTCTAGGTTATTACATTTTTTATGGCTTTATTTCTGACATATGCTTTAAACATTGGGGTTGGCCAGATTTTCAGTTCCTGTGCTACCCTGATGTAAGGTGATAGGTCTTCTCTAGTGAAGCTGCACCCTGATGGGAACTGTGTTTGGTTGCAAGCCCAGGCAGAACTGAAAGGGTGGGTGTTGGGGCAGAGGCAGAAATGGACTCCTGCAGCAGCCCCTGGGAGTGTGGGTGTGTCAGTGGCTACAGCAGAGGTCCCTGCACCAGCAGCCATGAGGTGTACTCCAGGTGCGTGTGCCTCAGGCCATTGCTGGGCCAGGGCATGTTTCTTCATGGTAGAGACATGGTCAAGGCCCTTGTGGGGCACTGCAGGAGCAGGAAGATTTGCTGAGCTGTGGGGAGAACATGTCAGAAAATAAATTATGTCTCAGCAAAGTGGATAGAGTCTTGGGCTTAAAAGTGTGCTGGGAACATTGACTATTCTGTAAAAATCCCATGGAGTCCTGAAAATGTGCACTGAAGAAGGGTCCAGGTGTCTGTGTCACAGGAGGAAGCCTGGAAGACTGTTTTAGCCATCTCTTGAAGGAGTGAACACCTACTACAGCTGGGAGATCAGCAGAGGGAAACAAGGGATCAGATAGGGCAGGTGTGCATCAGGTATGTGTCTGGATACCAAACACAATCTTAACCCATTTTTGTTTACCTTGAGGCTATTTTGGCTTTTAAAATAGTTCCTTTCATTCTGAAAATAATACAGTTTAATTCATGATAACTCCATTTTATTATGAACAAACAGAAATCTTACAGTATATCCCAGGCAGCCTTTTACATACACACAGCAGTTAGGAAAACAAAAGGCTTTTGTCATCTCATTCTATGCTGCAACAATAGTCATTGCCAGAAGCATTGATTAAAATAAAAATTTTTTTCTACCGAAGAATCATACAAAATACAGGTATCTACACAGGGTTGGTTGGTTGAAGTCAGGTAAGCTATAAATAGGAGGTATATGTGCATCCATCAGAGTGGGGAGGTCCCTGAAAAACTCAAGTATGGTGACTATTTTTAAGAAATAAGGAAGAAAAAAAAGAAAGTTCTGTGTGCCATACTTCTCAATTTAAAGTGCAGTTATGGCAGAAAATAACGAGCTTCCAGAGAGCTCTCATTTATTCAACATCTCTGCTTCCTGTTTGCCCTGGTGTACGTCCCCAAGGACATGAGCGTTACCCCTGTGAGGTAACAAGTCTGTGAACTGGGGACTTCCATGCCTAGAACATCCCTGTGACAGCACCACTGACAGCTCAGTTCATTCTGAAGCAGTTTTACCAGTGGGACAGAAGCAGCCAGGTGCCAGACATTCAGATACAGAAGGAATTCTTAGGCACAGGTGGATGAGTGAGGAGGAATAATTTTCTCTGTATTCAGAGGCAGCTACACTAAGATCACAATGTGAGAAGGAGAGAGGAAATAAATACTACTGACCACTCTATCAGGATATATAGTCACTTAAAAGCATCTAAGAAAAAAAAGATTAAATACCTTGTCAAAATGGTTTTGGCTCAGAAAGCTTCTACCCTTTTCTGTAACTTCAAGGGATGCTCCTTAAATTCATAGTAAGTGGGTTTGTGCAAAAAGGTCTCTGTTCATACAGTCTTTTCTTATGTTTGTCACATTGTTTCCACAACCCACCATGGGGTGGTTTTTTTTGTTACAAAGATGCTGATAAGGGATTGCTTAGAATGATTTTTATCTGTCTCATGCTTTTCTTTTTTAATTTGTGGCTTTGCACCCACCATAAGCGTGAAACAAAAACAACTTTAAGCATCAGCTCCACTGTGTACATTAGGTGGATGATTCAAGGTTCATGGCAAGTCCTAGGGAGTAAAAACACTGGTATGCTTGGTTTGTTCATTTGTAAATAGCTTTGGTTTGCTTTGCTGAATTCTTTCCACTAATTGGATTCACAGTTTTAATTTGGGAAGGTTGCCCATGAAGGTATAATTATTATGAAGTTGCACATGGTACTTCTAAAAGTGCCATTATTCTTCCTTAGCTTTTTTTTCAGAATTCTTTTCCGGGTAGGTTTAGATTTTTCAAGAAGAATCACTATTTTTCTTTTATTTGTTTGAAATCCATTAACCTTCTCAACCATAATGAAATCCCTTTGAAACAGATTTGAAAAACCCCAACATTCTCTAGGGAAGTCAGAAGAACAATACTGGAGTACACATTTGCTGACTACCTCCTCTTTGCTGTGGTAGCATGAAGGAAGCAGGAGTTGGAAAGGAGCTGGCAGAGCTGGTTTGGGAAGATATGTTCCAGTTGCTGAAAGACAGAAAAAGTACAAAATTTGCTTGTCTCGTCTTCCTTTGTCTGATACTATGTGCAGTTTCAAAAATGTCTTGAAACACCTACAGCAGTGGTTAACAGAAAGAGTCTTGGAAAGGGCTCTTCTGACGTTGGAGCGTGTGACACATTCAGCCCTGCAGCAGGGATCTGATGTTTGTCTATTGCATAGAACAGTGTCGACTCCCAAACTGCATCAGTCCAGTAGGAGCCACGGCATCATCTGACACTGCTCCTGTCTCACTTGTTCCGAGTGCTCAACATGCAAAGACACTTGGTTTCCACCTTCATTAAAGTTGAAAATATTCTTGTGTATCACTGAACTTTTATTCTACACTCCCTATTTCACATCTGAAATTACCCTGGACTTCTATCGGAATTACTCTTCTCAGTTTAGATCCTCTTCTTTCTCAACAGTGTCTTCTTTCACAGCTGGAGCAAGGACTTGGAAAGTTTGTCTTTAAATTTTATCATCAGTCTTGGGGAGGAGTCATCATAGCTCTAGGAAAAATTAAGTTGTTCTCTTGGTTGTATTAAGCAGTTGCATAAAAACTATTATAGTCTCTGCAAAAATACTATCTCAGTGGTTGTTCTGAGAATGGCAACACTGAATGTAAAACTTTGATACAATGTCTATTCATAACCAGAGCACAGAGCCAAAGTTAAGCCTAAACTCCCTGATCAGACTATGTCACGTTAGTCTGTACACTCTGGTAACAGCTTTTCCAGTGTGTATCTAGTTTATGACGCAGTGATATGCAGCTCCTAATACAGGCAGTATTCAACAGGATGCATCCTTGTGCAGGGTTCATGCCACAGTCCTCAACACCTGTTTTTCCTTTTAATAGGACTGGGTGCTCAGCCCGCTGCAGTCAGATTCAAGCCTATACACCACTCAAATCTGCCGTGCAGAGGCTGCCGTCTAATTCAGGTAAAAAGTGAACAAGTTAGGGATTGATGCAAGCAGAAAATTATTGGAAGTAATAACAACCAAAAGGGGCTATGATGAGGAAAAGACGTTTCTACAGGTTTTAAGAGTTGGACTGGTTCCAGACACAGGGTGTGTGGTGATCTAAAGGCAGGTGCAAAGGATATGTGCTTGTAAGATCAGGAGATGGAAGAAGAATACATGCAAGGACAGAGCAAGATGTACTGTGACTGGAGCGCTGTGCAGGCAAATGACCTGAGGCGTGGTGTTTTGGATGGAGTGTGGCTTGAAAAGGAAGCTCCTGCACAGTCCCCAAAAATAAATATTTTTTTTTAAGAGAAAGGACACTGCCTCTACCCACACTAAGGAACTTTGTCTGTTATGGAAAAAGAATCAGAGCCTGCATTAAAGTAATGTGTGTAACCAGCAAAATCATTGCACTCTGCAATTCCGTACAGAGCAGTGCAAAAAAAAACAAAAAAAAGAAACCCCTCAAACAAAAATACCCCCCAACCAATCACCAAAGTAATTAAGAATTTCTGAATGAGCCCTCAGAGCAGGGTGGGCCCTTTAGTGCTTCGGGGCACGGAAGGGAAGAAGCGCCGACTTTCCTTCTCCCAGCGCTTGTCAGCGGGGGCTGTGCTGCGGGAGGGCTGCGCAGGAGCCAGCAGGGAAGGTGTCGAACGGTAGTTAATGTAGCTGGCAATAAGCAGAGTTGCTTCAACAATCTAGGGGAAAGAAGAGAATGATTAACTGTAAGTCAATTAGAGGTGAGAGTGCCCTTTGAGTTTTTGAATCTATTGACTGCATAACTTCTGCAAATGGCTTTCTCACATGGAACTGTTTGGTTTTGAAATGAAGGTCTGTCTTGAAGAGTTAGGTAGACTAAGTCTCTTGAGTGAAGGGTCCAGCTTACAAGGGATTTGTTGAATGTGTCTAGCTAGGGCAGTGGCCACAAGTACCAGTCCCCAGGGCTTGCACAAACAGCCCAGCTGTGATGCTGCCAGCTGGAAAGAAACTCACTGTTCAATTTTTAATTACCTTTGGAATTGCCATTGTGAAAAGGAGCTTTTCAGTGCTGTTTTTTCCAGAACCCCTTTCTTTCATTTGACCGACTACAATCATGAAATCATCTCGACAGCCTCCAAAGGTCAGCACAGAGGAGTACGAGTAAGAGACCTTCAAGTGCTGCAGACAACAGAGAGTTTGAAAGAGTCATAGTTCTGTAAAAGAAAAAACGACCACCTTAAACTAATGTATTTGCTACTTACTGCAAGAACCCCAGAGCTCCAGCACCAATAGGCAGTACAGGTAATTGGCTCTATAGGCAAGAGCTGGCAGAGAAGGCTCAGACCAGAACTGCATTTCTGGTTTTCTCCTAGCTTGCTCAACGCCTCACTGCTTCAGAGCAATAGTCCAAACTTTGTGATACCCCAGACAGTGGTAGTACAGCACGCACCACTGGGGTTTTGCAAGATGTATGAGCATGTCTGCTGCCTGTCAAGGAGGCAGTTAGCTGTTTCAGGAAACCCTACCTTACACTGTAGCTGTAATTTTCCTTTGTTTATGTAATGTTCAAACATAGCACTGACTTCTACAAATTAACTTCTTGATCCATTTGAAGTTAAAGACAAACTTCTAGTGACTTTAAGTGGACTCAGAGGAATATCTTTCTGTGGGAGGCGAGTTATTTTTCTTAAATGTGTTCCTCACCATACCATAGAGTTATAATCCAGTATGCTGATACCATCTTCATTCACAGCTATCCAGACTGGACAGTCTTCCAGGGAGGAAGGCGAAACAGGCTAGAAAGAAAGAAAGAAAGAAAATTATTAATTTGGATACTTCTTGCCCACCGCACAACAGATATTAAGGATAAAATGCAGATGAGAGCCCTATAGGCTTACTGGTCTTACTTTGATTTTTAAGAGGACTTCTCAAAATCTGGAATAACATTTTCAGATTTCCAGAGAATTTTGGGAGCAGTGGCACAAGAGATGAAATGATAACTAAGCCTTAATTATTAAGATTATTTGAATTCTATCAGCATAGTTAAAACTGAAGGAAATGCTAAGACAGAGCACCAAAATGGCAATTCTGCTCTGCTCTGGTTCTCCATATGACTCCCATCAGCCAGGCCAGCAGTGAAGCCTGTTGGTTTCTATTATACCAGTGCACCAAGTTCAAGTTTCTTTCTTAACAGATTGTGACAAATGTGTTAAAGATCATCTGTTAAAGATTAATTATATGTTGTTATGGCTAATAACACAACTCTTTCCTGGGAATCTGCTATTACATGGCTAATGCCATACACTTTGCCATGCAACTATCGAAAAGTTATAAAATATGTTAATCATCAGAAATATCAACATTATTTAAACTCTGTGTGGAACTATTCTGTATTCTGATTATTCAATGTTGGTAACCTCAAACACCAGTAACCTGTTTTGCTTTTATTCCTGACTGTGGAAATCATTGTCTTTTTGAAAACTTATCATGACTCAAGGAGTCCCTTTCATTCTTAGTCTTTGTTCCAGACCTATTGCAGCTTTGACTTCAAAGGAAGAGACATGTAACCATGAACAAGACCTATCTCAAGGTTTCAACAGAGGAGTTTTCTGCTGGGCTGGGGAAGGTGGTTAATGCCATCAAGATTTCTCAGACAGCCACTACGTGCTAAGGCAGTGTTTCAGGCAAGAGTAACAGGCAAGGAGCTTTAGCGTGGCATGGCCTGAGGGATGGTACAAGCTACTGGGAGAAGCACTCTCTCCAGCAGTTCTTGGCTCTCCCGCTGATGCCTGTGGTCTGGCAGCTTACCCAGTATGTGCTTCAGTTTTTGTTTCTGCAACAGGACATTAGCAGTGCTTGCTTCTCTTGTGTGGCAAGGAAAGCAGCCAGCTCCACGTCAAGCAGAGAACAGGACTGAAATACCCATTCTCCTTTTAGCCAGCAGCAGCTGCCAGCTGTGATTTATGGGGGACTCTTCCCTTCCACCTCCCTAGTGGCATGTAAACAGCATTTTTTTAAAACTATCATTGCAGCCTTGAAGGCCAGGGAAATTCTTGCCTGAGAAAGCTTTGGCAAGGTTAGTAAGGAGAGGTAGTCCTCCCTATTATGATCAACTGATGCAGTCAGGGAGCCTTCAGTATTTATTTACTGGCTGCTAGCAACCCCTAGTGTTTACAACATATTTCTCTTCTTTCTCTCTAAACCTGTGTGGTACCCAGAACACAGCATTGTTCAATTTTTTTCCCTTCCTGAAGCAGAAGCATTTTCAACCCGTGTTACCAGAGATCAGAGTTATATCTCTGCTCAGAGAGTTCCCCCTCGGGAGCGGAAAAAAGCGTGCTCTGGTTACCTTTGCAGCAAATATTTTGGTGCCAAAGAGAGGCCATTTCCGGGCCACTGTCAAATAAATGCGAATGCATTCTGGAGGAGAGCACCCCTGCAGCACCATCCACTTCGTCGCCAGCCTGTCAGCCAGTTGCCTTTCAGCACCCAAGACACAACACAGCATTAGTTACTACTGTCTTCCAGAGAAAGGTGAGTAAAACTATAACAGTTAAAAAATGTACCTCGTATTCCAAAAGAGCTGTTCTACCCAGCACTAAGGACAGGGTTGTTAGCACTGTCAGTTATGAGGGTTGTACAATCTCTGTTTATTTCAGCATCTTCTCTACTTCCACAATTATTTTACTACTAGTTATACTGTAACGCCCAGGAATCCCAGTCACATATGGGTTGCTCACTGGTGTATATTAAAAAACTGTAATTACAAACACTCAGGCAGCTGCTACAGTGAAATCCTGCCTAGCTTGTCTTCACATTCAATTATATTCTCACCTTCATCTTAACTTGCCTGTGGTGTGCTCTATATGGAGTGGCAATAGATATTAACTCACTCTTGATTTGGTTCTCTAGGGATGGTTTGGCAGCTGTCATGGTACAAGCAGATGGAATTTGCTTCCAAAAGAAGGTAACTGTGTTAATTCCACCACTTAACTGCTAAATAGCTTTGGATCTGGAAGATGACCATTCCCTCTCTTTAAAACAGCTAGAGCTGAGATCCGTGGCAGCATCTGAATTCTGTACTTGAGACCTCTGCATTGTGTGTGAGAATTTCCCTGCCAAAATATGTCCCACCAAAATTACTGCATGGCCTGAAGCAGCCCATATGTGCTAACTTTGTGGCTCCTTGCAAATGTTAGGCGTCTGGATTCAATTGACACTTGGGGGAAGGATAAAACAAAAATTCAGAAACAGAATTCATCTTAGGCTTAGATTACAGTTTGTTGGAACTGAGGTGCCTAACTTCGAAGTGAAAGGCTTAAACTTCTTGTCTAGGGGAAAATTAGTTGGTGATTTGGCTCTTTGCGTGTAAGTTATCTTCTATTTTCTTTTAAAGGAATCTTTTCCTGACACTTGTGTTTTGTTCAAGTTTCTACATCAAATAATTTTGACAGAGCTCCTTGAAATTTCTTAAATATAAAGACGGAATTTTGCAAGTAAGATTTGCTTTCAGTGCAAAGTATAGAAGAACCAACAACTTACCTGAGCTGTTCAGGAGTAGTGTTTTGCTTGTAGCGTTTGGGGTAGAATTTATCTAAGACTTGTTGGAGAAGATGCTGCATTTTTGGTTGTGATATTCCCCCAGGACTTGAAGATCCTGGTCGATCCAAATCCCCATATTCCACCTAAGAAAATGTTATTGTTGTAGTGTAACAGAATTATGGAGGGTTTTAGTGCAGTAGAACATTCCATGAATTTCTGTACCAATAACTACTGTGCTTTCTAGTCATGCAAAAAGACACCCTTAGGCTGGGGAATTTTGTCTACAGTATTTACTACACTAAATGTATACAACAGAGCAACTACTGAGGACGTGACTGCCCAAGGAATTCTTCACGGATCTAAGTAGTGAAACAAGATCTTGGCCAGCTACTTGTCAGGAGACACTTCCATGTAGCTGCCAGCCTTTTGGAGTTTATTTTCTATTGGCCAATTAAAATAACAGCATATTTGTAATAAGTAGCTTGGACACTGTTCCTAGCTTCTTCATCTTAGTTTACATTGCTTTAACAAATGCAAAAGTCAGTTTCAGCACAGTAACAAACTATTATCCTGCTTATCACACCCACCACCCATACTGTGTGTTTTATGCAGTAAATTCCTAAATGCAACCCTGGAGGTGTAATGGGGGGGATCCTACAAGATGCTCTTCCTAAGAGACTATTGGCAGTACAACATGGAAGGTTTTTACTATTAATAGAATTCAAGTAGTAAATTTTAGTAGAGATGTGTCAATATCTCTGCTAAGGCACTAATCGGAGCAGCTCTGCACATAGTCCAGCCTCACTGTTTTTTCCAGTATTTTTCTCCAGAAGGAGGGCAGAGGCACTCCTGTAGCAAGTTTCCCTATAACAAAAGGTGTTCTAACATGCTGCTGTAACAACACGCTGTGTGTAACAACGTGCATGCTGGCACAATGGATTTGGCACAGTACATCTCAGACTATTTGACAGGAAAAACTACTTTTTACATTAAAGGTAGCTGCTTAGTCAAAGATACTCAGTGTACAACTGACGTCCCTGGAGGACAGAAACAAGGATCTCTGTCCATAGCCATACTCACCTGAGCCATCAGAGCCACCATTTCCAGAGCTAACTCCTTATTAACAGGAAACCTTCCATTGGCTATATCATTGCTGACTTGGAAGGCCAGCAGCAGCCGCTCACGGTCTGTCTCACCTTTGGCCTGGCTCCGAAAATAGAGCCTGAAAGTGGAGAGGATTGCAAAGGGAAAAAGATACGTGAACTGAAAGTACAAATGGGGACTTTAATCAAGGTCAGTAAATTAATAAGTGGGTTTTGTTTTTCCTCCTCCTCCAAAGTGAACTTTGTGTATTGTGGGGGTACTTGAAAGAGATTTGGAAGCTGAGGTGCTTCCCTTATGAACAGGATTTGGGCAAGGAGACTCAAAACATGCTTTCTAGCTTTAGAAACTATTTGAATTCTGTAAGCCAACCACTTCAAGACAGTGAGGCCTTACTAAACACAGATAAATCAGTGTCTGTCCATCCCCTTCAAGCACAGGCAGGCAATATTTAAGATATGGCCTTCTCTGCTTATCACAGAACACAGAATAACCTCTGCTCTACATGTATAAACTTTGACATGGCAGCGTTGTAGACTTTTTATTTTTGCCAGCTTTGTTTTGACTGCTTACATTGATACTGGTACTAAATCAGCAGGAAATAAGAGACCCAGTTAGCAGGCTTTATTTCAAAAACTGAAGAAGCAGTCTTGTAAACCAAAGCTCCCTAGTGTTTTTTATTCCCTCCACACTTGCAACTTGCTATACCAGGTCAAAAATTGACTAATGGAGATTGAAGACACCAGCTTGGGCAATGCTTCCCCCAACTATTCCTCATGCATGCCTATTTGCAGCTAACACCATCTAATTCAAATATTAATTTAAAGCTGCATCCATGACTATATATATTCCACAACATTACATTAGATACTCATTCCAGTACACCAGTTTGTTTATTTTTATGTCACTTTAAGAGTAGCACCATTAGAATCATATTGACCTTACAAATGTCTTATCAGAGTCCTTGGCAATAGAACAGCCCAGCCTTGGAAAGACCTTATCCAAACATCCTTGCTGTCCAGTCTAGGCACATTCCAGTCCAACAAAATAATACTGCAAAATTTCACTCCTGAAATGAATATTGCCTTCTGGGTCAAAAGCAATAACTTCTGCATCCACCTCTGTTATACCAACTAACAAACTTGACAGAAATTTGTTTCACCATTATAGTCAACAAAATCTTCATACGTTTAATACAGAACTTTGTCTGTTTTTGGTTTTGGGGTGGCCTTTGTTTTGCCTGCAAAGAGAATTCACATGCAGAAAGCTGTTCTTTGTTCTCATACACAGCTCTCCATTCACTGTAATTCAGAATTCCTCTCTGTGCTATAAATTCTGAACTTGTTCCAGTTTTTGTTGTATATCTTTGTCTCTTATTTCCCTTCTCTACAATCTCTCATCATCTAAGTTTTAACATTTCTTTCTTTGTAACGTCTGGGCAGTGCTACATGTCTCTTCCACAGCTCATGCTGTTTAGAGCATTGTTCTCGTATCTTTTTAATCTTTGTGATGCTTCACTTAATTGCAAATTTCAACATATTGGTTTTCAGTACTGATTTTTCCTCTAGGTTTCTCTTCCCCTCACCTAACATGCATTGTTTAATTATGTTTTAGAATCTAGGCAAGTTGTGCCAAGTACATCTAATAATGCCACTGCTAGTTCTTAGCTCATTTTAAGTCTAGTCTGCTATTGCAGGGTGGTTTGGGTTTTACCTTTAGGCCATATACTCCCTTTTATACTTGTACCACACACAAAGTCATCACATCTCATGTAGGATTTGGATGCATCTTAGCTAAAATAGTTTTGGTACTATAAATTACTGGATGTCTATGGAGATACACGCAGCCTAGAGATGTTTAACAGCAGTAGTGATGCCAACGAACGAACCTGTTCTTATAGGTCAGCTTCACAATTCTTGTGCCACCTTCATATTTCCCAGGATGCAGCTCTTTTAAGGCTTGTTCCCATTTTGAAATGACATCACAGATATTAAAAAAAAATTATCACAGAGAGAGAGGAGAGACAAACTAAAGTGAAATGTATAGTCAAGGCTTGAGGGGAAAGTAAGTGAAAAAAGTATTGTGGAACACAGAAGATAAAGAAACAGACTGGATCAGCATATACACAGCTGAAAGTGACAAAACTGTTCCTTTTGCTATTACACAGAATGGAAAAATTAAAGCATTCCAGCTGAAAACTCCCGCTCTGATCTACAGGGGGACATGTGTAAGTGAATTCTGGTCTGGTGGCAGCTCTATGGCTATGTCTATGTTAGCAAGTAGCAAAGCCCAGGAGGAGCAGATCTGCACGGTGGAGCAGCTGTTCCTAAGACTTTCTATGCCCATACTATAGGACTTTCAAAGTGTTTTCCTCTGGACTAGCTTTAGTCTGATCAAATGGCCTGAAAGCCCACTGCTGTGTTGGACCACACCTTCCAGTTCATGTTTCACATCAGAGGAATCAGTTTCATGCTCTCAGGCTGCTCCTTTATGTGAATCAAAGCATGGTCAATAGGAGTGACGGGTAGGTTTTCTTCAAAAGTTCCCTCCTGAGGCAAGTAAAGCACAAACATATCCTCTGAGTAGCAGCTGTCTACATGCATGGCCAAACCAAACCCTTGGGTGTGAACGTCAAAACTTCGGGAACATTTGGGCCTAGATTCCAACTTTGTAACTCAGACATTTTTAGTAGTATCACAGCTAATTTACTTGGTTCCATTCAGCTCCCCTTGATTATTCCAGTCCTTTTACAAATGGCCTAATAAAGGCCCCTACTCCTCCTTTGATAACATCTCAGTGAAAGGAATGTGAACATAAGAAGCCACATGAAATTCATAATCAGATATCCTAATCCTCTCTTAAGAAGCTATTGAGGTTGCCTTGGTAAATAAAAAATCAGTTAATAACCAGTAAAAACAATGCCTTTGATTGTCTCAAGCTCCTTCATTTATTCTAATATCTCATCTCTCCAAATGGAGGTTCAATTACCAGCAAAGCTCCAGATTAGCTGATCTATATCAGGCCATGAAAGCAAATTATATAATTTGGCAATGTTTGTGCCAGTCTCCTCTTCAAACCATCTAAAGTTATTGGTATCTTCTCCCTCCATTGCCCAATGTGAAATTTTACACTGTGCAAAACTGAATGTTTATGCTCCTTACAGGCACTGGGGCGTCTTCAAAGTTACCACTACCAACTTTCCTCCATCAACACTGTACAACAGTATTTGTACCAAAATCTGATGTGTCTCATCATGGCCACTAGCCTGTTCACTTAAAGCAGTCACCCAGCTGCAGCATGGGTAAAAGTCCCCATAGGAAAGACACAGAAGTCAACACTCTTACCTGCTTCCCTTCCCCTCGACCGGAGGCACTCGGCTCCTTTTTAAAACGAAGGCACACTCAGCAGAGCTTTCTCCCCTAAGTGCACTCATTAGGAATGAAAGCCTGAGTTATCTGGAGCTAGCAGGCAGAGACTTCATAATCCAATAGATGGGATTTATATAGACATGCCAAGAGACTCACAGCCTAACATAGATTTGTCTCAATTAGGAGTGTCACATTTGATGTCAGCTGTGATATCTGATCAAGCTAGCTAGCTCCATCATGTTTTAATTTTGTAGTCAAGACAAATTAAATTTTCATATGAGCTAAAATCTGAGTTAAAGACTTTTAAAAAATTGACCAATTTATCACCTACTAAAACAGAACATGCTTTGTCTTAACCAATACCTCAGACCAGATTGAGCTAATTAGAATAATTTAGGTAGGAAAAGACTTTTAAGATCAAGTCCAACTGTTAAGCCAGCACTGCCAAGTCCACCACTAAACCATGTCCCTCAGCACTACATCTACATGTCTTTTATATCCCTCCAATGATGGTGACTCCACCACTTCCCTGGGCAGCTTGTTCCAGGGTTTCACAACCACTTTGGGGAAGAAATATTCCCTAATGTCCAGTCTAAACCTCCTCTGGTGCACCCTGAGGCCATTTCCTCTTGTCCCATCGCTTGTTACATGGGAGAAGAGATGCACCCCCACCTCACTTACAACCTCCTTTCAGGTAGTTGTAGAGAGTGAGAAGGTCTCCCCTCAGCCTCCTCTTCTGCAGGCTAAACAACCCCAGTTCCCTCAACTGCTCCTCATAAGACTTGTTCTCTAGGCCCTTCACCAGCTTCATGGCCCTTCTTTGGACACACTCCAGCACCTTGGTGTCCTTTTTGTACTGATGGGTCCAAAACTGAACCTGGTGTTCCAGGTGCATCCTCACCTGTGCTGAGTACAGAGGTACAATCACTCCCCTAGTCCTGCTGGTCACACTATTTCTAATGCAAGCCAGGATGTTGTTGACCTTCTTAGCCACCTGGCCACACTGCTGGCTCATATTCAGTGGACTGTCAATCAACACCCCCAAGTCCTTTCCCACTGGGCAGCTTTCCAGCCACTCTTCCCCAGGCCTGTAGTGTTGCATGGAGCTGTTGTGACCTAAGTGCAGGAAATAGTATCTCATCTCTGAATACTAATCTAGACAGACAATACACAAGTGTATTTGATCTGGCTGCACTAAGAAAAAAATATTAGCCATTTAGCAGCTCTTCAAAGCTGTGTACTGAATGTAGAACAGCAGGGAAAAAAACACCTTCATGTTGCCCTGCAGACAATGTTCCAAATTCCTGCCAGAAGGATCATCAGTGAACAGGGAAAATCCCATGTGGGACGGCCTCCTCATTCCAGTTTCCTGGTTCAGTCGCTGGATGAATTCATCCACTGTTGAGGAACCATCAAAACCTACAACCTGCAATGAAAGAGGTGGTAATTTAGGATAATTTTCAAGAAATGTAACATTAATGGGTCCATTACAACTAATGAAGCCTGGTTTCCTACATATTGGTGTCTCAAGATTGACTGCCAGCTCCAGTAACAGCACTTGCACATTGTGTCCCTTCACACTATATTCTTTCTCATACTGAGACACTTAGGCTGTCTCTCCCTTTTCCCCAGCTACCTTTTCTTCCTGAGACGAAAAGCTGGGGCTGGATTCCTTTAATTTTCTCAGGAAAGAAATAACTGTCTATCTCCCAGTATCTGGTACATGTAAACAACATGGTGCCTGCCACCCACCCACTGCAACTGAAGACTGAGGTTGCAGTCCTCTAGGGCCCAGAAGCAAGGCAGCTGTGGTAGCTCACCTGGTAGGTTCCATTCATGAAGTGTACGGGGATGCTGAAGGGGAGTGAGTGGTGGTAGGGGTTTCTCAGCAGGATGGACACAATCTCCATCCGGGAGGGCCTGGCTTCCCGCTCACCCGTCTGCACAGTGCGGTCTACTGATCTCTGGCAGTAGATGGCATACTTGCCTGTTTCACTTCTGGGTGAAGAGATGGAGATAAGCCACAAACATTCTTTAAATGTGTCTCCTTTTCCATTTCCAGTGTATTCCTCCCTCAGGCAAAGATACATCCCTGTGCAGATACCCTAGTTCATCTTAACAGGCTAACAGGTCAAGTGAAGAGCTACAACACAAACACAAACTGAGCTCCAAGGATCTGCAAAATTAAGGTAGACAATGGACTCTCTGGGAAGCATAGAGCATTCCCTGCTCCAAGATGGACTGGACATGGTATAGGAATAGCCTCTTCTGTCCCCTGTTACCATCATAGTATCAATTAAACCAAGACCAGTTTACCTTCAAACTTGCCGTGATGTCAACAGAATTTAATTACTATCATGTCAAGTCCTGATAAGTATTGATAATAAGTTGAAACACATTAGTCTCACTTACAGGATTATATGTTACATTTATCAATGTTCAGTGTTATAAAAAATATAAGTTTCCATGTATAAAGTTTATCTGCCAATCAAGACTTGATGGATTCAAAGCAGGCTCCGAGTTGTTGATAATTCAGTACAGTACAGGAATAGTTACTAATATGATCAGTTTACTGTCTACTGAAGAGAGTGCTCCATTGAACAGCAAGCACCAAGAGGACATAAGTGTCTCTAAAGCCAAGCAGGAACAGTCAATTACACCTTTTGCAAAAAAAGTGTTAAGAATGCATACACTGAATAATTTCTGAAATTGAAGGATCTATGTGGATTTGTAACCGTGCTATCACTTTGCAGGGGAAACTAATTCCATTCAAGATTCCTTCAGGCTCTCAGCACACAATTGCATCTCCAGTCAAATCCCTGCAAGCAACACAGAAGTCAGGAGCTCTGGCTTTCCAGTGTAATGACATATTGCTCACCTCCCCAGTAGTGCATCTGAACAATTTTCAACCAGTGAATCTTTGATGAGAAGCTGTTGTGCCTGGCTTCCAAATGCTCCTGAGCCCTGCGTCTTCTAACCTAGAACTGTGACCCACTTTTCTCCCTCTCAGAGATTAGATATATACTCTAAGGTCATCTTTCATGAACAAGAATACCTAGAATGAAGATATAGTGTAAATCTAGACCCAGAGGCATCATGCAGCACAAATATTCTAATGTCTTGTTTGCTATATGAAAAAAGGAAAGCATGTCTATTGAATTAGTCAAGAAACAGCTGCACCTGCTCCATCTAAAGAGACATAAGTATTCCTAAAGCAGAAGGAGCTAAGCTGAGTCCCATTAGTAACTGCTCTAAATCTAAACTACAGATGAATATAAGCACAGCTTGCTGTCATTGCTGTATGTTACTTTCTAGCCCTGATAATTGTTTCATAGTTGGATTGTATAAATATATTTCTTCTTCATTTCTGCTTAAAGTTCATTCCTTGATTAAAGTACTTCTGGGCTAAGAACCTGGCAGACCGTCAGCACAGTAATGCTTGACTGATGCATTAAACCAGTTTCACAGAGCCCAGCACATCCTTACAAAATTCAATAGTCCCTGACAGTAAAGCAGCTCCACTACCGAGTTGAATGGGCAAGTATGGGAGCTGCAGATGTGTAAATTTGAAAAGATATTTTCTAGTACTAGCCTGAAGATCCTTAACAAGTTGCCTTAGCCAATGAGAGAAAGCCTGAATGTCAAGCAGTGCCTAGTATCTTTATGTCTGCTTCTGAGGTGAAATAGCAAATGTGAGGCAGCATACAAGAAAATTTAAAAACTTGACAGGAGGAGCACACAGACTTCCTTTGCAATACCAGAAGACTTCTAGCTTGAGTTCCAAAGCAGACTCAGGCTGAGTATTTGAATATGTGTTTGAAATTAAACCACTCTTTTACCTATGTCTTAGCAACAGTATATTGTTGCAACAGACAACTAGACATCTCTAGCTGTGACCTCCCCTCAAGGACACAATGAGATATGCTGAAGTCCAGATCACCATGGAAACATGCAAAGAGCACAACATGAACTCTGAAGAACAACTTATTGCTGTTACAGTAGATCTTGGGCTGTTTTCTTATAAGGGAAAGTGCAAGACACCGAAGATGTAACAGAAAACAGTACTAGCATATATTTAAATTTGTTAGTTTTTCCTAACTTTTCCTGTCTCCCTGTGATGTTCTCTGCCTCACTTTTGGTCTGTCAGTATGTCTGCTAACTCGTCAGCAGAATGTAACCACCTAAAATTTTATCATTCATTCCAAATAATTACTTTGGTCTGTCTTCCTATCAACAAAAGAAAGTTGCTGCATTAGAAAAAACCCTTCCCTATATAGCTCTAGCTATATCTCAAAAAAGTTCTTTTGCTAGTACAGATAACTCAGTTTTGTGAACTAGCTTAATGTGACAAATTAACGTGAATGACTGCAGGGGGACAGCACCACTGGGAACCTTCTGGCTACTCCCTCAACTTATTTTTTCAGATGTGAGTTACAAAACTGCTTCCATCTTTATCCATTGAGGATGCAAAAGGCAATCAGCTAGCAGAAGAAAATGCTGTTGCAGGCTGTACCTGGGGTCTGCATGTCGCTGGAAGTGCTGTTTGATGTACCAGAGAAAGTGTTGTTGAGGCAGAAATAGAGGAGCACACAAAGCCAGGAGCTGCCAGCACTGTGAACATAAAACTGGACATCATTCTTGTTCTGTGTTTGCTTGTTCCCTGTCATGAAATAAAATCCAACTGCAACCAAAATGTTGGATGGTGACTACCGCTTTGGGATTGACCAGTTTTTGACATGTAGTTCAAGATGCTTCACAGGGAAGTGACGGTAAGAGGAGAGGCTTCAGTCCCTCAGGCTGGACTCTAAGAGGTGCTTTGAACAATAGGCCACTTTTGAAAATTTTGACTAAATGTAACCAGAGCTGAGTGAACATTTAAGAGTTAAATCAGTACTTTTTTCTCCTATTGTAACTGCAAATCATAACAAAGAATGCACTGGGAAATTTTTTTTCAAATTAGATCCATTGTTCTTCAGCCAGATTTTGTTTTCCCATCTTAGCTGGGAATCAAGTTTGAACATTCGTGCTGTAACTTATTAATTTGACTTATCCAATAATCATAGTGCAAAAACCAGATTTCGTGCTTAGTTATGTTCTTGATTTGCATGCTGTTGATTAATTAAAATGGAAAACAAAATTAATACCATGTGACAATTATAGCTATCAAACATAGGCTATGAATTTTGAGTCTGAGCATGGTCTGAATAGACCATTTGCAACTGGTCAATGGTTAAGTTAAAATTTATTTTACAGGTAGTTACATTCTCAGTGTTTTTCTTTGCATGCCAGTGCCGAGTTTCTCCTTCCTTTAGCACACTTTTAGCATTTGCAAAATGTTATGAAAACCAGTTCCATTGTTAAGCATTAAAAATATGATATTAAATAGAAAGTATTTGCAGAGTGGAAGGGACAAAAGAGAAACTGACCTGAATGACTGAGTGGTTCTGGGGTTGTCGGCAGCTCGTCTGCTTAACCAGCTGACAGTAGATTTCATTCTGCAGCTCTGTATGTGTCAAGCAGACCTGCAGGGCTGTCTGGGCAAGTGACACGTGGTAGTCTATAGAGGGTGCCTCCACAGGGACATTGATAAACAGCTGACAGGACTGTAAAGGGGTGGAAGTTAGTGAATACCATGAATACAACAACTCTTCTCTCCTATTCTAAATAACCTTGAGAGGAGAAGAAATACTTAATTCCTATCCTTCCCTCTTTAGTTGTGGCAATTAGAAAATTCACTCAACCTCCACCAGCCTGAGGAGCTTACATATCAGCAAGAGAACTGAGGGGAAAATGTGCTTCCTGCTTTCCGTATCTATGCTTTACCTTGCTAAAACTGTCCAGTCTTACTGCTAATCTTATACTTCTAGAGTGCAAGAATCAAATCGCCAGTGGCTTCACCATAGGTCTTACTGACACAACTGAGTTTACTGGTAAATTATTTCTGTTCCCCTCAATCCAACTATTGGAGAGGAAAGAGGAAGATAAGCCTAACGAGGCATAACGCCTGTGAGGAATATTGCTCTTAAACCCAGATTCCTTACAAGAAAATCTTAAATTTTCAGAGAATGAATGACACCTAATATCACTGTCCTATTGTAATTAAATGACCCAGCAGGCCTATTTAAAGCAACCAATGGTGACAGCAAATGTTGTGACAAACAACATGACCAAATAATGTTGTTGCCTTAACAACTGAGCAAAATAACTGCAATGTCCCTTTAAATACCTTGAAGAGTTTCAGAGCTTCAGTCTGTAGAGCCTCGGATGGCAGAGTGGTGAGGGATGTCTGCAACCCATCTTTACTGTAGCACAACATAGGATGTTTCCACAGAGGAGAATCTGAGGTAGCAGATGTCAGAAACACACAGTGTCAGAAACAGAGGAAAGGTAGCAATGTTCACGTTGAAAAGGAGCCTTGCTGAAATGGTAAAGCAGCCCAGGAAGCAGCACTGCACTAAGCTGCATTTATCTTTGGTGCCACTTCATTGATTTCAGTAAAGCCTGCCACAAACACAGAGTGACCAGGAGCAGGATGAAGTATGACTATCCTCAACCCTTCTATGTCAGAGCTTTTCATCAACTGGATTATGGTGAGAAACTGCTCAGCTGTGTGTTCCAACAAGAGACACAAACTCTGCCACCGGCAGTGGGCGTCTTTGTCCGTGCAAGTCACTATTCAGGAGTAAGCAAGGTTCACTCATAGGTCTAAAAATGTGTGAGTGTGCAGGAAAAGAGTATTAAGTATAAATGCATGTGTTAAGCATTTGCATGGTCAAGATTCCCAGGAAAATAAAATCAGGACTAACAACAAAATGACAAATTAAGTCTCTGGTTCTTTATTTTGATTTGAATTAATGTTGCAGATGCTCTGATAAATGATTTGACAATACGACAGACTTGTCTAGTTTCACTACAATACCTGTATCCTCTCTGAAGATGTTACTGGAGCACTATATCATATGCTGTTCTAGTGAGAATCCCCTTCCTTCACCTTTTGCTGGATTAAAACTGGGAATTGAAATTACCCTTCCTTATGTTTTGCTACCATGGAAAAGAGTTTGTGGTTTCTACTTACTAGGGTCTCCCTCTGCATCCAAGAGTTTCCCAATGAGTTGTTCATATGATGTGCCCACTGTGGCATTCCTGCTACCAGCTGCTACAGTCAGATGGTACAGCCAGGTATTCTAGGCATAAGGATGAGAACAGTACAGGTCAGTTCAGAACTTGTCTCCTACAAATGGGTCCAGTTTGTACGCCCCACTGGTCCTACCAAGGAGACTGCCTCTTATACCTTCTCCTGTTTGGTGCGAATGAGCAAGTACGTGGGACTTTGGTCCTGTGGGTGAATCACCAGTGTACAGTGGGATGACAGAAGTCCTCCACCAGTTGCTTCATAATCTTCATCAGAGTCACAGGATCGGTCCACTTCTTCCACTCTGGATTCGCGCATAGGCAGGTGCCCTAGGGGACACTATAAGGAGGGGAAGCAAGTTTGGTAAGTGCAGTTCATCTCCCACTGTGGACAGGGAACACTGGGAAAGAAAAGCCAGGTCAAAATGTCAGCAGTTCTGCAAAATGTAAGGAATAAAACTACAATTCAGTGATTAACTAATGTGATTATACAATCTTCTGTAGAACCTTTCTCTTTCATCAACTAAAGCACTTACAAGCTGTGTTACTATGTTCATAATTTTTCTCCAGAAAGTATCTACAGGTCACAATGAGAATATGGAAATAAAAAGATGGTCTTTCCCATAAGGTACTGTTATATTCCAATTACACTTGCCACTTGTGTTTATGCCATCAGTTCTGCAAGGCAGGATGTGCTTTCTGATAGTCAGTTGCTCAGTATCTGGAGCCACAGTTTTCTGATCCTGGTCAGACTTTCTGCTTGCTACTGGAAAATAAGTAATTTTAAAATTGTATAACTAGGTAGATTCAGACAAACAGAAGGTATCTCCTGTGCTAACTCTGGAGGTCAATCCCAAGTATGAGTTACAGTATTCCTTGATATTTTAGAACTTGGGTTTTGACATCACCAAGACAAAGTAATGGACTGTTGGGCCAAGCTTCCAGAAGTGGAAGCAGATTACACTGCTGAAACGACCTCCCACTTCCCATACTGTTGTTGCTACTTATTTTAATGACAGTATGCAGAATGTATCAGCTGCTGTATAAATGTCTGCTCTAAAGGCTTCACAAGACCAAATGGAGAAATGAAGAGCAAGATATACAGTGATCCAAGAAAGAGCAGTCACTCACATTTTAAGTATTTTTTCATTTTTACTTTTAAGGAAAAAAAAAAAATCAGAGAAAACAGAGAAAATATTGATCCTTTTTGGGGAGCAGATACTGTTAGAAAAGAAGTATAATCAAAGCAGAGCTTCAAGCATGAGACATGGAAGCAGTAAAAGGAAAGAAAGCTTCATGAGAGATGGGAGACAAGGGTTCAGGAACAAAAAGGAAAAAGGAATTACCTTATCTTCATGGTTTCTATAGTAGTAGAAAGTTCTTCCAATCAGTGCACACCAGACCAGCTTGGAATGACCATGCTTGACCTTTAAGTAGGACAAAAAAATACATGGTTTTAGCATTAGCAGTGTTGCCGGAATGATTTTCTAGGATTTCAAATTTCAGTTCAACTCTCCCTTGAAACCTTGCATATGTTATTTGTTCTATGCTAATAGGACCTCCTCTCGAAATCTGCAGGGCAGCACTTGCAAAAGCAGCTATGTATGTCCCACCCAAGTAGATGGGACATAGGTCCTTATGGAAATGGGTCTAACATTTTGTGCAGTATTTTACTCACTTATAAACAAGCTACTATTTCTGTATCCTGAAATACAATACTAAAAATAACCTTTTTAAGATGGTAAAACCAAATCATTTCATCTCAGCATGAAAAGCCCAGCCAACCTGTAGTCTAGGGAATTGTCTCCTGTTGCAGAAGAACAAGCTTCAGATGCAGGTTGTCTTTAGCCACCTTTAGATGTTGACCAGAATTATATTAAAAAAAATTCATAGTAACTCGCTATGCAAAAGTAATCTATGAAAATGGGATAAAGTGTGAGAATTTTCAGCCATTGTACTTTGCACTAATGCACATGCAATCTGTTATGGTGGAAATAAATGTTAACCTAGAACCATACAAGCCATTTCTTTGAGACTCTCCTGTATCAACTATAGTATAGATTAACTGAACATATTTATATTTAAATAGTAAAGATCAACTAAATGTGTCATTTAACTGCATTTCCAGCTGTTTTTTTTTTATTTTTTACTATGACATCCTATGAATTCTGTTCAAGAAAAGCATAAATAAGCTAGATATTTATTATTTACTATTTGACAAAGTATTTCTCAGTAGCCTTGTTTGTCCCATTCATTATCACCTACATAAATGTTCCTCTCTGAAACACAGAGGTCTATTGACACTTCTTTTTCTTACCCTGCTCTTACAGGGAGTATTAAAATACTAATTTCTTGCTGGCAATTACCGTGCAAACCAAGAAGCTGGTACACTGTCGATACTGAGCTCAGCTGAATAAAGTAAGAAACAGCATTCTACCTTGGTGAGCCAACCTTTCACAGTAGGTTTAGCATCACTGTGAGGAACTCCAACAGGACTGGTCACTTGCACTCTCAGGATACTCTGTAGGACATGAATCCATTCCTCCAGGATGTTGGGAGAGTCTGCTGTCAGGAAGTAGGTTCTCTTTTCTGTTATAAGCTGGAAGGAAAAGGAGTGAGGAAATATAAATCTGCACGCCTACAAATCTTTCCTTCAGCTGCTGAGTTTCATTATCCCATACAGATTTTTATTTTTTTTTATGGTGGTTCAGGAGAGTTTTCTTTGGGGTAAGAAAAACTATGGCAGTCCTCAAAGTTCAAATGAAAGAGCTGAAAGTCAGATGAATCAAATTCTTACGAGCTCTCTTGCTGTTTCTATTGAATATCGTGGCTTTGTCTCCTCTCTCACCCTTTCTTCTTTCTCAGTCCTGCAGATAATATTTTTTTTTAAAGGTGATCATAAATGTGTTTTTTTTTTTTGCTGCCTTCTCCTTGCATTTTCCCTTCAATGACTTGTGACTCTGAGAGGAAAGATACTTTGAATTTAATAGTATTAAGCATTAGCAACTTCAGTTCTGTAAGGGCAGAAAGTATCTTACAGGTCAGACCATGTACCTTTCAGTCAGAGTATGAGAGAAACTTTAAGGCAGCTTTTATAATGAAGTCCTCTAACAAGAATGTCTTTAAACTGAACCCAGTGATGGGCTAACTTCTAATACCTTGGAAGTCAAATTCTAATAGGAATCTGACACTTTGGATGTTTCTTCAGATCCTCCAGACATGTAAAGTCAGGGTAGAGATCTTGTGAGAGGAGTCCTTCAGAAAGAGGAGATCCTAGGTACTACCTGGTTTTAATTGCTCTGAGAAACACTTTCCCCTACAGATTTCAAGCCCTGAGTTCTAACTGAAAAAAATTACAGTGCTATAGTGTAAAACAAAACAAAAATAAAGAAGAATTTCTTTTCATTTCAAAAAGTTGTATTTGGGTTACAATTTAGCTCTTTTCCCATTATTTACTAAACTACCTACCTGGCTGGTGCCAGGAAACACAGGAGCCAGATAAAGTCAGCTCCCATCAGCTGAGAGCCACAGTGTCGTTCCGCCTGAAATAAGTGCTCTCTCACCCAGCCCCTGAGTGGGTGGGTGGTTAACTGCAGGATGAAAAAGCAACACTTACCTGGAATGTTTGGGATCCTTCACCTCTGACAATTTGGCATGAGGAATTCAGCTCCATCTGCCCTTCTGGTTTGCGGATAACATCACTCTGAGGAAAGAAAAGTAATCAACATTTTCAGTAGGGGAAAAAACCTCAGATGTGTCTTAGAGTACTTAAATACAGCATAATATGCATGTGCAGGTTGGAGTCTGTGCTCATGAGCTGGAAAGGACAGCTGAAGGTTGCCAGGTTGAGTGTGAGACAGTGTGATCTCATTGTAATGATGAAGCAAGTGTGTCTTCAGCAGTGGCAGACAATATAATAACAGAAATGGCAAAAAATACTTTCTTACAAAGTTCAGACAGGACATTAGAAAGAAAAAAAAAAAAAAACAAAACCAAACCAAAACCAAACCAAACCAAACAAACAAAAAAAACCACAAACAAACACTAGACCCAAACCCTTTCTCACTGGGAAGGCAATACAACACCAAACAGCATTGCACCTTAAGGTGTTTTTGTCTTGCCAGAATATGACAATAACTGAAAAAATAAAAAAGCTGAAAATAAATCTTCTCAATATTCCTCACTTGTAAGCAAAGATGTGCCTATACACAGAAATAATGTGCAATTATGCAGGTATGGAGGAAATTGCTGTGTCCAGAAGAAAAAAAGTTATGGAAGTGAATATTCCTAAGTATCATTCTCTGCAATGTAGAATACAGCAGAATAATGAAGGCCAACAATAAATGCATTTTATTGTATATACAAACTGTCAGTGCATACTGCTAGAATTTTTTAAATGACATAACTTCATTTGAAACAGTTGAAAGTTATAAAAAAAAAAATTTAGAAAAGTTTCAATGTACGGACATGTTCTCTCAATTGTTTCACTGATGATTGTAAGATAGCATTTTGTGTGAAAGCTTATATTCAATTTTACATTGGTTTTCTAATACTTTCATGTCCATGAAGGAGGGTGAAAAATTAAAGAATCCAGCTTTCTTCCCCCTGAAGGTTGCAGTTTTCCTCAGATCCCTGTATACTGACCAATGAGTAAATATTTGCATCCTCTTGGTACTGTAATTTTTTTTTACTTTATTTTCATCTTAAACATGGTCAAAGGTGGGCCTTCTGTTTTTCATCCTCTGTACAAAGTTAACCAGCAGGTGTCAAGCTTCTGTCCTGGTGAACAACCTTTCATCTCCTGAAAACTGCCACCACAAGGAGCTTTCCTGAATAAGCAGAGGCCCACTGTTGACCCCTTGGGTCCAACATAAAGCTCTTCACCAGGACATTTTTTGGGGAAGCTTGCCCATGACTGTCCACTCTGCCAGTGGTACCAGTCTGGTTCTGCAGACACCGTTCCCCTGTGCCTTCACACAGGAGTAAACGTATCCGTGTGACTCACCGGAGACTTGTAGTACATGATTTGTCTGTTTCTTAGAACAAACCATCGTCTTTTCCACATCTTCACCTGGCTGCCCATTTTCAGCAAGTAACCTGATTTCTCCATGGGTTCCTGGAGGATAAAAGAGCAAAGGGGAGAGGAGATTATCTTGCACCTCTCAAGATACAAAGCAAAGAGAGATGAAATCAAGCTCTGGCATTTGCTGCGTGTCAATTATTCTCCGCTTTACTCTGCATGATGGGAGTAGCAGCCATCCAAGGTCAGTGCTCTCTGCTCAACTTGGAGAGAGTCCTAGACTATGTGTGTAGCTGCAAATACTACACTGTGGTGTTTTAACAAAGAAGGCATCTGAAGATCATTTCACTGATAGTTTGATGCACTGAAAACTATTTGTCTTCCTACAACATCAGTGACTTTTCCAAATAAAAGTGAAGGATGGCTCTAAGCCATGATTAGACTCCTGTTCCTTATCTACTTGATCTCTTACGTTTAAGAGTATAGAATTTAATGCTTCCCTCTTTTAAGGTTTTTTTGTTAGGCCAAAATATTCTACCCTTTCTCCTTTGTTCCTCTAAGTTTCCAAGCTTGTTTTGTCACAAAAGTAATCATTAGAGTACAACTACAGGAAACCAGTAAAGGTCATCAGGAAAGAAAAGAGCCCTTGATGCTTATATTATCTAATAACAGAACAGAAACTACACGTTCTGAAGCAGCAGATAGTGTCTTTTGATACAAACCAGCTGGATCAACAGCATGGTTTGTTACAGCATCACTCTGCAAGGGATAATTCAATCTATCACAGTTTTTTCTCTTTCAAGGCCAAGGCTCTGTTTGCATCCCTTCACATCTGTGAGGCAGCAAGACTTACAGTGCAGATTCCACCATCAGTGGAATAGGAAGACGTTCGCTGTAGCTTATGTTCTGGCTCTGAATAGTCACCATCCAGGGAGTAGGCATCAGGAGGGATGGCATAGTCACTCTCAGAGCTCAGTGAGGACATAGATGCACCTGCTCAAAACAAAGAACAAGAATCATGGCTAGACAGAAGCATGCACTGAATACTGCACACTCTGAAAAAGTTTTCAGTTCACCATGAAGGCTTTTTTGTTCAATAACAAATCAGAACAGACTTTGGAAACTCAAACCCCACTAACGAAGCTTCTGACATTTTTTTGGTTTTATTTGCTAGGAAGATAAATAGTGAGAGTGAGTTTTGGATATTGACAGTGAAACAAATTTGTGCTGAGTAAACAGAGATTAAAAAAATGCAAAAAAACAAAAATCAACAGACTTGTTATCTAAAGCATAGGCAAGCTTTTTAAAGCCTCAAAACATCTATTATAAAGCCACAAGCTCACCTCATTCAAACTAAAGAAAAGGCTCCCTCACCAGCAATGGGGTTTTGCTTTCTTCCACCACTGGTCCATGGCAATGTACAGGCACATCAGCCAGTGCACCACAACAGAAGTTAAGACTACATGAAATGGGATTCTATTTTACTGACTACCAATTGTAATGAAAATTCCACTCAAGGATCTAGTTTAACCTTCCCAGCAGTCAAGAAAAATTGTCCTACCCAGGACCCAAATTACCTGATGCCTCCTAAATATGGAAAAGATTTGCTTACTGGTTGAGAAATGAGAGAAAATATTTTTTGTGTCTGTCACTGGCTGATGATGTGTAGGTACTAGCTTCCTTACAAGGAGAAGCCACAGAAAAGGTGTGGGTGGCTTCACTGGATATGTGATGAAACTGGGACACCAATACTTCCCACAGTCTTAGCTTAGCAATTGCCTGGATGGAAATCTACCAGCACTAAATAGACATCCAAGGGGCTAAGTTTCTGCTGAGTAAGCTTTTGATGTGTGTACACATTTTGGGAGAACTCCTTATAGCACCACCACAGCTGAGCATTTGCCTGCCACTGATGATGCTATTCAGGACATCTTGCCTCACCCAAGAGTTCATGCTACTCAGTAGCCATATCCCACTTTACCTCTCTTCACTGCCCGAGGGCTGCCTGGCGTGCTAGCTTTCCTGGTCTCGGATCCAGCAGTAGAAGTCCTGAAGCTGGCATGGGAGCCACAGTCATCATCAGAGCCTGAAGACTCATCTAAAAAAGGCACGTTGCTAATCTGTGTGGCTTTCTGGAAAACAGACCTGTATGGTCAGCATGTGAAGGAAGAGTTTCTTCAAGACAAGCCCTGCTTGAAACAGCAATCAAAGCAGGCTCTTCATTTTCACTCGGTCTTGCCCACAACTGTCCCAGGGTTCCTCATTTCCTCCCTTTCTAGCTGAGAACTTCCAAGCTGGACTCTCTAGTCTAATCTGTTTGGTTCTCCTCTGGTTACACCCTCCTACTGGTTCCAAAGCCCTGTGCTTCCCCATATGCTCTCAAGAGCCCTCTTTCATTTCATTCTCTAGGCACTATCACCCCTGGGTTTCCACAGCCTCATAGTGCACGCTGCAGCTTCCTAGACCAAAACTTGCTGCAATGTTCTGTATTCCTAAATACATGTATCATCTGCTGCTCCTTCTGCATTCTTTTGGTGTCCCATAATTCCTGGCGATCTCCAATTTTCTTTCCTTCACTGCACAGCTTCATTCCATTCTCTCAAATGACTAGCGGCCCTGGACCATGCTTTTCATAACAGGAAAAGTGAGGCAACTCCTTACCCCCTTCAGCGTAGTGTAGACTGGCACTGTGACATTTCTGTAGATAAGACAGGTAAATGGCCCAGGAGTTGAACAAGAGAAACTGGAAACTGGGAAAAGAAAGCAAAGAATACAAATTGGTGAAGAGGAGGAGATTTTAATGGAGAGGTAGATGTACATGTTTAAGAACTTATGTAGCCTCTTGGAACATCAAATAATGGAGGACTGCTATCCTGGACAGTTTGGCCTCAGAAAGTCCAGGGGACACATTATTAAGTACATACGATTTCCAGAGACGTGATGCTCCCTCCATTTAGCCTGTAAGAACTCTTACCCACCCTGTGCTCCCCATGGTATAATGGCAATCTGGTGTGCCATGTCCAAACAGGTAAAAGCCATAACAAGGGAAGGTCGTGGTGAATCACAGGACTAAAAGAAGGACACAGACATGCAGAAGCAGAACAGTGTCAGCAAAAGTGATGAAGGAGATAATGGAGTCCCTAAAGATGTCACTGAATATAGGGTCTCAAACAGCCCAGCACTAACCATCCCTAAGACCAGATGTGTCCTCCTTCCTTCCTTTCTTTATCGTGGCTATCTGCAAAATCAGATTTACTTTGAGAAGAGGCAAGGAAATGAAGAATGTGAACAGCAGAAGCTCAGGTCCCACACCGTCACTCTAAACTCCCTCTCCAGGTGGGTCTCGTCTAGAACTTACAGCAGCTGGAAGTATCATTCACCATGGCCACTTCAGACAACCTCATGCCAGACTTGGCCACAGCATAGATTCGACTTTCCTGGAACAACAATACCACGAACAACAATCGTCAGACAAAAATCACAAGATTCCTGCAAGAAGAAATGCTCACATTGCAGAATCACATCACAATCACACCTTTGGGCAGGAAGGAGGAGACCTCTAAGCAAGATTACTCTGTTCTACCAGATGTGCCTCAATGACCATTAGTGGAAATGGGCATCTGTGTGAGGTTCCCTCAGTCACAACAGACATGGCTTACAAATGCTACAGAGATGATACCCACAGACTGCAACACCTATGTGCAATTACCAATAAATTACTCTATCATAGCTTGGAAAAACCTGTTTCTTTCACTTGGTGAACAATACATTAAAATGAATCAAGAAGAGCCCTAGAACACAACAATTTATTGAGTCACCACCAGCAAAGAATTCCCATTCTCTGATAAGGGAATGAAAGAAATGCCTGGAATGACCTCAATAAGCCTACGTCTCTATTATAACAATATATGGAGTTTTCAGTTCAAAGGATCTCCAAGTGCTTCACAAATTGATAAAAATTCCAAGAGGGGAACCCCAAGCTGTAACTAAATGCAATGTTACGACTAAGACATCTACCAGTCCAAACCAGACAAAAATCAGAGCTAGGAATCCTTTTGCTGCTCCTTAGCACACAACCAGTCACTAGCAGATAGCACACATTAATACATGTAGATGGAAGTACCTAAGACTGCAAGGTCAAGTACACCAAGAAGAGAAAAGACAGAATTAGTATTTTCTGTACATATATTCATTGTGATTTACTCTCTAAGGAATTTTTTTCCCCCCAGACACTTCTTATTCATGGCACATGATAGACATATCTTAATGATTAAGCTGCTATTTAGTATTTTATTCTTGCTTTAGTGTTTGATATACTTAAATTTGCCCTACCTGAATACATTTACTTGACTCTGGTCTGAAGACAAAATAACGGATTTTTCATGTGGTGTTCCTGAACATAATACTGCAGTGCTTCATAAACATTAATAACAACTTCTGCAAAAAACCCCGGGAGGACCATTGATTGATAGGTGCTATCTATTTTCTAGATGAGGAACTCAGATATAGCTTCTTTGAAGCATCCAATATCTTTGGAGTACCCATTTCAAGATATTGCAACTTTTTTTCTGACTTTTTGAGAATTTAGCATCATATAACGTTGTTTGTAATGAAAACAACTGACTACAGTTGCAGCAGAGAAGCACTCAGTGCATCTCTAATAAAACTCACGTGTCAAATTCAAGTTAGGCATTCAGAAGGTGTGTGGAGCTGATTGTCACCTGTAAAAAATTGAGCTTAAGGGACCAGAAGAACTTCACATGGGAACTCTAGACCACAGAAAGGAATAGTAGCCAGCCTCTGAGATGTATTACCCTTCTTCCAAGCGAGTACACTGTTCATGACACCCTTGCAACTTCTCCAGAAAATAAAACAGATATCTTGAAAACTGCAGTTTCTTTCACAACACTACCCAGCTTCATCTCCAGCACAGTTTTATATTATGGACTGAATGAAGAGATTCCTTTGAAAAAATAGCTGTGATTATACTGGGGTATGAATTAACATCACACAGGACAGCCAAAGATAACAAATAATGTTAAGTTTCCATAGGAAAAAAAAAATTGTAAAACATAAGGATTAATAATGAGTGTTTGACTTTGTGACTTCAATAAACCATTTGTTTGCCTATGCCTTTAAAAAAGCAAATTGAAAATAATGGACTTCTCTCTTTTGATACTACACTGATTTCCACCAAGTTTATCAGTTAGACTGACATGTTAACAAACATGCAACCATCTGAACTAACGAGCAACTGAAAGTGATGATAACAAACTTCTCTCTCACATGAAGTAAGCAATAGGACATATATATTCACTTTACCAATGGTTTTTACGAAATTCTCCAGATATCAGAAGTATACCATGAGATGGGAATGCTGAGATCTAATGCATGTATCTATTCTAGTATTAACAGCTTTTTCTGACTCTGAAACTATCTGATTTGGTCCACTCACTTGCATTTTTAATTTACTTTTCTATCTTAAACACGTGACAACAGAGGTAAGGATTAACTTTTATGACCCATAAGGATAAACCACAATGCAGCACTTCTTGACCTCAATTTTTATTCCTATGTTTCTTGAGTACTGTCAGACTGGGTGGTTCAAAAATTTAATGGACATCCACAGGAAACTATTGCTTGAGACCAAGAGCTTTTGTAGCCTAGCTACTGGGCACCACTCAAAGACAAGAAGCACTTCTCAGATTGTTGTCCTTGCACTTCTTACCCATGATGGCAATCTGTGCAGCGGTGGTGTGGGAGGTTTACCTCCTGGGTCAAGTACATCAGCCTCACAAATCAGAGCTTCTCTCTGCCCTGCAGATAAGTGGTTGATTTCCTCACACATTCCACCTTCTTCCCTCACTGGGCCACGTTCTGTCTCCATCTTCTCCAGTGCCCCATCCTCATCAATGTCTGTCTCCTTCACTTGCCCATAGCAGGCTGAAGAGTCTGTAATGGGCTGGAAGGTGCTAGCCTCCAAGCTCATGATGCGATGGAAAGAATTAGCCCCTGGCTGTGGTTGGCTGTAATGTCTCTTGGCTAGCTGGATACTGTCTCTTGGTGTATTGGGAGTTCGTGTTTTTGGAAAGGTCATACTACTGCCAAGGCATTCCCTCCCTGGACAGAAGGAACGTGCTGTAACAGCTGGTGCTGACACAACCAGGGGTGGCTCAGCAGTCTGGAGACAGCCCTCAAGCATGCTCATTATTCCTCCTGAAGAAGAGGAGTCCAGGTGGTGGGAATGGAACCTGGCACTTAGATCACCAGAGAAACGGGGGCTGTCCAAAGCCACTTGTTGCAAGGTGCTCACAGTGCTACGTTTTCCTTCCAGAGATGACTGGAAAGTCAAAGCCTCAAGGATTCTTGTGGCCTCAGCTGAAGAGTCCAGTGATGTGGGATCACAGCACTGTAACCTGTGTTCAGAACTTACAGCTGGGAAAACATCTTTCTCTGTGTTGAGATTCCAGCTTGACGGGTCACACATGAGCTTCAGTGTGCTCTGGGAAAGCAGAGATTTATCTTTTCCATGCTCCATAAAGGTGTCACTGGCAAGGACTATGTTTGCTGTAGAGAGGACACGTTTAGCAGGTCCTGTCTGACACATCTGTCTAAGACCAGGTGCAAGGAGCACAGATTTCTGGTCCATCTTCTCAGCAAAAGAGGCCTGTGATGCTCTGGGCTTCAGAGAATTACAGCTCCAAAGAGATTCAAAGGGAGGAATGCTGGTCATATCTACAATGCAAGAAAGCACATGGTTAGGGCATTCAAATGTTTAACTGTCAAAAATGTTACTTGATAGTTTAAGTTGTTCATGTCAGTTGTATTTCAACAGCACCCTGGCCTGGACTATGCAGAATGGAAAGCAGATGGCTTGGCACAGCTATAACAGAAGTGCTACATATTTCTAATGGGGAGTAGTACTAAAAAGATTAATAGGAAATGATTAATTGTCATTTCTCACAAAAGTGGAATTAGGGGGTGCCTAATGAAATTATCAGGCAGTGCATCTGCAATTCACTGAAGGAAGGGTTTTTTTTCCCAGAAAAGAAAAAAAGAAATACAATGCTGCAGTGTCCAAAAGACAGGCCAGAAAAAGTAATTTATCAGTGGTGCAAATAACAGTTTAGACAGAAGTTCTGGCCTGTGAACTTCCTAAAACACTGACAGCAGAAGCTGGAAGGGTACATGGAGAGAAGGACAGCTCTGCTTGCAATATTTTCTATGTTCTTTCCTGAAACATCCACAGCCAACCAGGAGACAGGAGAATGGCCTAGGCAACCTTTCAGTATAGCCACTCTCTGTAAAGCAATTTTTACTCTTAACTACCCACAATTATGTCTCTTCTCTTAAAACAGCCATGAGAAGGAAGTGCTCCTATGCATACAATACTTTGTCAAAAACAAAGTGCCCAGAACACTACTTAGTGCATTATTTCAGTGGACCTACAGTGATTTAAGTCACCAAATAAGCTGCTACAATTCCTCCCATTCCCAGGGGCTAGACAAGACTTCCAGCATCAAGACCTTCTTAACAGTCACACCAGTCAGTGAGGTTACTCTCTTTTCAAGAATTTCGGGAGAGCTTCTTGCTAGCCTTTTGTGCTGTATGATCCAAGCAGTCAAAGTTTTATAACAGTTACTTACATGGTTTTGCCGTAAAAACTTTCTTCTTGTTTATTTTTTCTCTGTCCCTTCATTTGCTATATTAGATGACATAAAAAATAGATCCTAGATTGCCTCCATTGCTCTTCATCTGTTTAGTCCCTATACTTCATAATTCTTTACTTTCTGCCTTTCCATAAATACCATACTTAAAGGCTATCTTGGTCCTACAAGTTCTGCTGAACAGCAGCTTTAGAGTATGAGAAAGTGTGGATAAAATTTCGTGTGGCAGAGGATGTTATGTCACATTATGATTTTGACTGATCTTGGCATTTATATATTGCCTGAATGAAAAGAACCAAGTGATAAGATGCTTTGGAAATTCCATAAAGATGGGTGAGTGTGACTCTGTACAGATGTCACTGAAAAAGCTGCCTGAAGATCAAACTCTACAGGCATTGCTTAACCACTAATGGGATTTGCAAGGAAGTAGAAATAAACTCAAGGCAGAAAGTAACAAAGGGAAGGGCAAACAGCAGAATAAATCACTGTTGCTTCTGGAGAGCATGAAACATGCTCTTGGAAATACAGTTAAGACACAACCATGAGAGCCTGACCTGGGCACTTTAGTCACAAGGAACTGAATGCTAACAAAACCATTCCTAATGCACAGCGCTGGCACCCACTAATCCTGGCACAGGCTTTCTCCTGCCCCTGAGGTAAGGCATTAATGTAGACTGAAAAGAGGTCATTCATTTTAAATATTATTGGTATTTTTGCAGCTTCCTAGACCTGACAGGAGGTGAAGCAGAGGAAGCTGTTACTATTAGTATGGCAAGCAAGAAGAGATTTGTCTCTCTGCAGAAGCCTCTGAATTCAGCCTGGCACAGTGGGGCTAGTGGGGGATAAGAGGAGAGGGCAGAGCTGTTTTCTGCCCAGAGTGGGGATCCAGGGAACACTTAATACCAGATTATTAACGCAGCTTACCAACCATTCTCTCTTTGTAAACAGCCAGAGCCAGAGGGGATGAGAAAAACCTAGTCATAAAGCATTTAGCTAGAAATGTGGTGGGATTTAGAAGGAATTTTGCCCTATTCCCTTGCTGTGGAGTGATAGGAATGCCAGAAAGACTTCTGCAGGAAAGAAATGCCCCCTGTCTGCATGCCCCGTGAAGTTCTGAAAACTAGCTCATCTTACTGTGATCAAGCCAAGCTCATTTAGAAAAAAAAAAAAATTTAAAAAGCGAGAAAATGTTTAAGAGGTAATTTTCTCTTCAAAACATGTTGCAATGAAAGGTGCTGGTTTCAAGCCCTGGAGACCAAAGTTCTCCATCTATCCACCAACAAGACCTGCACAAGCACCATCCTGATAGCAGAGAGGAACCCAGCTTCTAAAGGCAGAGCAGACAGCTGCTGCCTTGGCCTATTCAGTCCTCAGTTCTCAACTCACATGCCAGCAAAGGTTCTGTGGTTATGAGGACAACTCATGGTGAAGTAAAGTGAAGTACCTCAGGGACTTTCCCCTGCAGCACTGAAGCGAATGGAGAGTGCTGGTGTGCATTTCAATGACTGCTTCTAATTCAAGACTCAGTGGCTTATTTTAACGGCAAAAGCAGACTGAAAACAAAAGGTCTATGTTCAATATTTGGTGAGAGGCTAATTAAGAGTTATTAATTAATTAATTAATTGTTATTCCCATCTTAATAATGGACCCACTGAGGAACAGAGCAATTCTACTGCTTGCCCACTGTCACAAAGGCTAATTTTTGACACAGTTAAGAATACAACCCAGAAATGCTGACTTCTATTTTTTTTGCTGGTTACTAGGCTACAATGCCAGGTGAGTTCATTTACCTTGCAATGTATCCTGAAGGGCTTCAATTTGCTCCGTCAGTCTCTGATTATAGTTTTTCAGGTGGTAATTTTCTAGCTCAAGCTATGAAACAACAATAATAAAAACTGAAAAATAATGCAAAACTGTGTGTACATGTGTTCCACTATACAGAACATGTCTTCATCTTTATTACATTCAAGTTTCTTAACAGGAAAAGGAAAAAAGGATAGGTGAGTTTACCCGTCACCTCTACTCAGCAGCTCTGCTGGACAACCCACTTAAACACTTTGCTGTACTTCAAAAACTTGTTTGTGCTTTCTCAAATGGCCTCTGTATCTACCACTCACACTTCTCAAAGAGGTCTTTTAATTTTTTTCCCTGATATTATTTATCATTTACTCCTGTTCTCTAATAACTGTCGTGAAAGAGACAATCAAAAACTATCACCCAGGAGAACTTGTTTTCCCTTTTGCCCTGTATATGGTAAAAGGTGATCCCCTGGAAGCAGGAAACCAAATTAAAAAAAAAGGAAAACAACTAACATTAATGGTGCATTTACATTTCCAATTAGTGCATGAGTGATTTGCATCTCTGCCTGAAGAGTCTCAGTATACATTCTTAAACAAAGCACCAAAAGAGGCTTCCCTCTTGATGGAATCAAAGTTGAAGTTGCACCTGTGGTGCTGCCTAGAGCAACTAGTTTGCAACACAGATGTAAAGTCCTTCAGTTGGCAGTGGTCCACTTGTGCATGGTATGTACCTAGGATCACCATCTGGCATAAACTTCTTTGAACTTCGCTGCCAATAAAGACACACTGAGAATGAATGGTCCTGGATTCACAGCAGGTCACACCAACTCAATCCCTGTGCTTCCTCCTTTGGGCTGCACACCTCAGTACCCTAGATGTACCCTAAAGTTACCTCATATAGGAAAATGTAAGAGAAGAAGCACAGCAGCTTGGCGAATTATCTAGGCAATCTACTGAGATTGCAAAACCACATTGTAACACAATTAATGCCAACGAAGACTGCTTATTCCAACTCACACAAATGCCCTTCTGGCATAAACTGGGAAATCTATGGCTTTAAAACTTGGAATAAAAGGGAAAGACCAGATAGGCCCACTCCCAGTTGTAAACTATTACTGCATCTAAAACTGCGTGCTGACCCATTGCTACCCTTCAGTCTTTCTAGAGGGTACTGAATTAGGCTCATATAGATGCATACGTCCACAAGATGGATAGAAGGGACAGGTTAGACATGAGAAAGTGCTGGGCAGTAAGAAAACAGCAAGAGAGATGACAAATTAAGGAAGAGCAAAGGATATGTGTTTGTGTCACAGTTGGTTTGTCAGAAAAAGAGAAAGTGCACCCAGAGTAAAAGGAGAGAGGCAGAGGAAAGCTAGGGGAAAGCCACCCACGACTAGTAAATCTTCTTTAGAGTCTGCTTTCAGGCGTTAGTGACTTCACAGTCATTTCTAGTTTGCCCAAAGCAGTAGATAGGCTTCAGTAAGAGGGACAACCCTAGTTCTGCAAATGAATGTGTGTAGGGCCAAACAAGCAGAAAGCCTTTGTGGTAGACCAGCTGTCCTCAGACAGGAGGACACACACAGGAGCCCACTGGCAGTGCAGCCACTGTACCTACTTATAGGCCTTGAAAACTGGCAGCAAGCTAAGGACTCACCTCTCTTAGCTTAAATGTTACCCATTCTTTGATCTTGGCAGCTTTCTCTTGAACAATTTTGGCTTCCTCAGCCCTCAACTGTTTCTGTGCCAAAAAAAAAGATTAGCCGCGTTAGGAGAGTACAACCAACCATTTGTTCTCAGTAAGTTACTGCAGCAGGAGTGACTGAAACACTGAAGCTCCCATTCCAGACCTAAGATTTAAGATAGCTTTTTGGATATTATTATTTAGCTGGCCTCCAAAAAAATCAAGCTCTAATTGTCTTACAGAGCCCCTGGAGTCAAATTCAGAGGGTTCTTCAAGAGTTTATCATGGAATAGCAAAATTCAGCTCAGGGGATGACTGACCACTTGCCAGTTTCTTTTGAGTACAGTCTGCAACTTTTCCTGTTTTAGATGGTTTTGCAATATTGCTATTTTGCTGTTGAGCATTTGTAGTGTTCCCCCAGCCTACATACACGTTGTTGGCTGAAGTTAGTAAGAATTAAGCAGTGCCTGTATATGTATATATATATACACAGAGATTTATAAAACACTGCAATAATACCAAGCAAGAGATATTCAATCGCTAAGTGCAGGTGTAGAGACTTTAAAGGCGTTTGAGCTCAAAACTAAGACCAACAACATATTTAACACACACAATATTCTCACTGAGGAATTAAAAAAAAAAAAAAAAAGAGAGAGAGAGCAGACAGGATAAAAAAAACTCCAACTTGACCTTGAAACACTAACACCTGCCTGGAGGTTCTAAGATGGGGTAAGTGGTTGTATGTTTATATATCCATTAAGAATAGGTTCTAGTCCACATACAGGTGTTATGGGAATACTGTTGATTTGCACAATGAACATTCTTCCCTAAGTGTCTACTTGGACAGTATTACTACAACATCATTTTTGCAGCTGTGTTTTCTCAGCTGTGGTTTTTTCCTCTTCTGGGAATTTTCTTTGAAAGATGCTGGATGGTCACCTGAAGCTTTCTGTTCATCTCCTGCGTGGCTTCATTGAAGCAACATCACTGAAAGGTCTCCTATCTATGTAATGATTTAAACAGCTACAAGGAGAAATCAGTTCCAGTAGCAGGGGAGGGAGGTGAATATACTCTGTATGGCTCACTCAGCCCTGTTTCCCTAATCAAATGGACAAAGGTAATAACTTCTGGTAGCAGGTGCTGGTTTCTCTGATAGATTTTTTTTTTCTGATGTGAACAAATACCAGTAATTGCAATAATAAAAATGTCAGTGCTTCCCCCTCACTCCCTTTTTAAGTTCTTCACACTGAAGAGTGTAAATTCACTTAATGAACAGCACACAAATTCACAGCAGACTGTAGGAAATTCCCCACGTCTTCACATTGCTTTTAATTACTGCATGCTATTCATCGCAACAACTGCACATGAAAAGCTCTTACTCAGATGGGTTGGGTGACTTTAAAATAGACCTTGCCAACATTATGGGCAGCAGTAACGTTTGTAGTTGGGCATAATGAAATACAAGTAATTAAATCTGATGCTTCAGGAGTTTTCCTTCTTGAATATGGCTCTATGTGTTCCTGATCATCAGGTACCAGCCTTTGCTGGAGTCAGAATATTAGGCATGCCTACTGGTCTGAAATATCTGTCTCAGTCCTCTGAATATCCATCACATGGGTAGCACCTTTCAACCCCTAGTGACTTGGTCTTGCCTCATATCAGGGAGAAAGAGGCAAGAGATTCAGCATATTTCTCTGCTACACAGTGAAGTACAATGCCAACATTTTATATAAGGTCCTAAAGAAGAGTAGTGACATGGCCACAGGACTGTCACAGGGCTTAGTAAGCCATGCCCCTAAGCAGAACCAATCCACTCGGGCATGGCACCCGCAGATACAGTTATTGTGCTTTAAGATCCAGAAGCAGTTAGAGATTCTTTGTGTCCTGTGCTATTGTGTGGTCCAGGCATGACCTCAGTATTCTCTCACTGATGCTCTCAACTACACAGCTCTCCCCATCCTAGTGAAAACAAGTAGGATGCCTTACAGGAATCCTTAGTGACCTTCCAGTGCTGCTGCTGTTCCACACCATTCTGAAACTAAACCACTGACTCTGACAAAGAGTGTTTCTTGGCTGATATTGTCAAGCTTTGGCTTTCATTTCTACAATCTCATCTTGCCTCTTGTTGCTAGAATAAAAAGTTTTATATTAACAACATTTTTCCCACTTGTGTTTGCTGATTTTAATCAAATTGCACCTGGCCTTTTTTGGGTAAATTTCTTCCATCTTTGACTACAAGAGCTGCTCGATCATTACTGTAGCTCCTTCTGAACACCCTTCTCCTCCAAAATGCAGAAACTTCATCTCCATTGTGCCTGAGCAAGCTGGCCTGGGGAAGTGACCTGAAACCCCAAATACTACAAAGACCTAATGGCTGACCTCCACACTTGATGCCTGACCACCAGACACTTGGTCTGAGTAAGGTCAGAGACCTTACTCACTGATTTTGCCCCCGAAATAGGTGACAAGTAGTTAAATGCAAAGTGTAACTCAAAGGGCAAAGTATGTTTTGTGTAAAGTTCTAACGAGTTATTTCCTTTTAAAAGTCATTTGCTTAGCAAGACAGAATACTTCATTCCTCATGTAATACAGACTGCAGAGCAATTGCTTCATCAGAGCCAAAATACAAGCCCTGCTGTAGATGTTGCTCCTTCCTTCCACCAAATGAGAATGGAAGCAACTAAGAACTATCCCTACTGGGAAACAGCTGCTCTTTTACAATGAGGACATCTGACAAGAGATGAACTATGCTAAAGGACTGCTGAAGACTGAGAAAAGTCCCTTTCTAAGCAGCAGCATATGCCAAGTCAGACACGGGCTACACAATGATTTTGCCAAACAGTCTATTTGCTAGGAAGCCAGAGAAACACTGTCACCAGACTCTAGCATTACAGTTTAGTGTCTCAACGGTGACATAAGGAAGTCCTTTAGGGACACTGGCCAATCTCCTATAGTGAAGAGACAAGGGCTACTGAGGCTGAATGGATGGTTTTGTCTGAACAGAGAAAAGAAAGAGAGGACCTTGCACTGAGCAGGGCATAATTTTACAGCTGATCAGAAGGCAGCTGAGAGGCTAATATGTAGTGGGAGCAAAATCTGTACCTTTGAAACATACATTACAGAGTCCCTCCAACTCCTGAAAGCTACAGGTCTCTCTGAAGAGAATATCTTTACCTGTTTTGCTAGCTGTGTCTCCAATCTGTTGATCAGATCTTCTTTTCCTTGCACTGTGCCCATCAGCTCCTGGTATTTCCTGTGCAGAGTGCTGTCCGATTCACTGGTCTTCACATTGGCTAATTTTATCTTCTCTTCCATTACTCTGACCTTAATGACAACCAGAGAGAGATTAAAAAAAAAAAAAAAAAGCAATGTAAACAAAAGAGCTGTTTGTTCAGTGCTAAGACCCTAATTTAAAATATCTGTGGGTTTCATATTTTTCAAGTCAGGAAAGGAAAAAAATAGAAACCAAAACCCTTCAGGTCATACTTAGCTATATCCATGTTTGTGAAGAGAACATTGTCCATTCGTTTGCAAAGCCCAAGCAGTAACAGGTGCAAACTGAGCCATGAACAGATAAATACATTATGGATTGTGAAATATTTGCACACAATTAGTCAAAGAGACCATACAGACACTATAGTCTACATAGACATATGGGCAAGGTGCACCACATTTTCCTCCTTTGCACTACCACGATCAGCTTTTTACCTCATTCACTACCAAGGTCCACACCACAAAACCCTGGCCACTTGCTTCAGATCAATATTTCTATAGGGAAACATACTATGGAGTTCCTTCCTCCTCCTATCCACAGCTTAGTCAGTGTTTTGGCAGCGTCTGGCTTCTTGACAAATATTTTCTCCAGGCCTGCTCAGGAGTTACTATGCTAGATATTTCCAAAACTTTGCCTATCTTTGAGGTCCTCTCAGTGCCAACACATCCTCATCTCAGCATGAGAAGCACCAGTGTAATGCTCCTTCACTACAGACAAAGTTTCAGTGCACTACAAATCTATCTTCTGCTGAAGCCTTTCAAGTTTTTAGCAAATTTTCAAAATCTCTTTGCCTTCTTCTAAACCGAAGTCTCTCCATCTGCCAGTCTGTTTTACTGCTAAACTCACTCTGTTGCAATGGATTATAAGACTTCATTTCTAAAGATTAATGGATTTCCATCAACTTAACTCAAATCTGCTAATTGCAGCATTTTATGATGGGAAAATATCTGGTTCCAACACATCCCTGAGAGACTAATCTGCAAAGAAACCAACTCCAGATACCATTAATTTGGCATGAGTTTGGAACCATGAAGGCAGAATGTAGGCAGTGATCTGAGTACAGAGTCTGTGCGAAAAGGTTACTCACGCTCTGTTGAGCAGCCTACACTTCATACTTACAGAAGCTGTGTTTTGTCCTCCTGTCTGATTGCATTAGGCAGAGAAGCAAACTGACTCTTCCTCATGCTGAACCAGAAAGGTAGGCACCCAATATCCAAGCCAGAAAGCTAAGCTTGCTGAGTTGGTTGTGTTTTCATTAGAGTTTAGGGTGATTATAGTAAAAAGAAATGGCCCCTCCTTTCTGTCTGATGCCCAAATGCTGACTCTGTACTAGAGGCTCAGAGAGGGAACTGCAAACATGTGATTTCCTTAATTGAGGTTGGCAGCTACAGGGAGCCCATTGAATTAACAAATCCAGCCCCCTAGACTCCTGGAGAGAAAGATAACAGGGGATTTTGCACTTGAGGCAGAGCCCTCTCATTTGTCAGCTGCTTTTCATTCATGGTGAATATACTTATTAATGGAAGGGAATGGTCCTACTCCTGTGCTGTCACTTCTTCAGGCTGTCAGGTAGCAATGAAGTATTTCTCTAGGAACGCTTATATCTAGATGTGGATAAGGCTGCTGGAAAGTCAAACTTTGAGAGTTGCCAGTCTCTAGCACCTGCCAATGCGAGGCTGCAAAACTGTTGGTGGCACATTATTGAAGGCAACCCTCATTTCTCCTACACCTTCCCAACCAAATTCACCCTTTCTTGCCGATTCTCTGACCTAGATATGACTTGTTCTTCATCTGCTCTCTTGCTGTCATTTGCATCTTAACTGTATCATGGACACTCCTGTCTTTATTGTGGTGTCTGCTAGTGTAAAAGCTCCTTCACTGCCTGGCAGGAATGACTCTTTCCTGCTGGTGCTGCCACAGTGACAATGTTACTTTTGTCTGTCTTGCTTTGGTGTGGGTTCACCGACATCACTCTCAAGAACAACTTGGTCGGCAATTGCTGATCTAGCACAGAAACCAACAGCACGGTGACCAGACATAGCATCTTTCCTATATTTACTCTGGTCAGAAAAAAAACTTCATGTCAGTATCAAGTTGGTGTGAAACAGTACATTCTATAGGGAATACCTTACCAGGCGTTTCAAGTTCTTGATTCCTAGGCAATATGTTTCACAGTACTTACAACACTGACTATTCAGTCCTTTGCTACTGAAGTCAACTTTGACAGCCATTCTTGGCCATCTTGCATGGCTTTAGTTCTGCACTTTAATCTCCAGCTCAGTGCTTAGTCCTGCGACTCTTATCCAGCTGGAGAGATGGTTCATTACAAACCTTCCCTTCAGCAGCGGGCTGCAGCAATGCAGGAGCTCGGACCATCTGGCCCTTCTGGGTTCTTTTGGTTTCATAGCACTCCTTACAACAGTCTGTACAACAGTCTGCTTCTCAAAGGTCCACTATTCTTTACAGCTTGTTCTCAAGCTGAAGTCTCTCTCTCTTCCCTTCTCCTTTATCCAAGAAGCACAGAAGGACTAGCTTAGATAATATGCCTATTTTTTAGATGGTTACAGTAATACACAATGGATCCAGCTCTTCCTGCTTTTCTCTGTGGGATCCCAAGCCAGAGCAGTCATTATTAAAAAGAAAGTCCAAAACAACTGGTAGGTTTTGCAGACACACCCTTACTTCTTTTTCAGAACCTTCCCTACTTGTAGACAAGTCCTCACCAGTACTCTTAAGTGTTTGTTTTCTGTGGGCCTGCCAGGCAGCTCTATCTCTGCACTTTCATCCTGAAGTACAACACCCCCGTCCTTTTCCATGACCAAGCCTGCCTATCATGGATGAGGGGGTAAGGGCTGTTGAGCTCAGAGACAGATAGAAGGTGATGGCTTTCACCTAGGCTTGAAACTATTTAGGCACCTGTTCATTGCTCAGGCTCAATGCGTGGGAAGTAGGCCAGAAAAATCCATTCACCACTGTAAATCAGTGTTTCCCTAGCAGAGCACAGCACTGTAGAGCACTGTGTGTATGCTACACTACAGGGAATTAGAGTAAATTACTGCTGACTTGTACCAGAGTAACCATCAGAGAATCTCTTACCTGTTTCTCTGCATCCTCAGCTCTTTGCTCTGCTTCAATCACTCTCTGTTCCAATTCCTGCATCTTCAGAGCCAGAAGAGAAGGAAGGGAGAGAGGGATAGAAAAAAATAAATTAATATCAGATGGAAATTCACCTGTTTTACTCATGAATCATCCATTTCTTGTGCAAGTCTACAGATCTTTGGCATCTTTTGGGTTAACTTTATGGCTTTGACCAAGGGGGTAAAAAAAAAAAAAAAAGCCTTTGACCTTTTCCAGTCTCCTGCCCTACTTTGAATTTACCGGAACTGTTTTCTCATTAGTGAGCTTCATCCTTCATTACACGGGTCAGAGGAATAGTCCCAAAGTCCTGACCCCGTCTCTCCAATTTACACACCACGGGCTGCCCCTGTGGGAAGCCTGTCTACAGCACACCATTCTTGCCTGGTTTTACTGCAGCTAGGATTCATTCACAATGGTAAATAAAAAAGAATACATCTTGGAAAGCTCACAGCTGGTTCTCTACAATGCCACATTATAACCAAGGAATATTTTGCTTCTGTTTCAAAAGCAACACAGGCTGGTAACTGACAAGATTAACAACAACACTAATTTTCCTGTGCTTCTTTCCATTTTAAAGAGCTTCGCAAATGGACTATTCTGTGGTTCTTTACCAGACCATTGCTGCTATTGAAGTCAAAGGACACTAAATAGAATTTTATTCTAAAGGTATATACATCACTTCATTCTCAGTGAAATGCAGATGCACCTGGACTTCCTCTAACCACTTAACATGAGAGCCTAGTCTTTTTAATTTTTTTTCTTTAGTAGCAACTAGGGATCTCATTCAGTGCTTGCAAGGTCATCTTTCACCATCTGCCCTGTTTTGATGGGTCTCAGATTTAAGCGCAGTAATATGAAGTTTCATCCACTAACCTGCAAAACTGGACGAATGCTTCACAGAGTTTCCAGCATTTACTAATGTTTTACTAATGAAGGAGTAACACAGAAGCAGATTCAGAAGAATAAAAGCCAAAAGCAAACTGTAAGGGGAACTGAGCTCCTTTTCTCTCCAGTGCATTTTATGACTCTTGATAAAGCACTGAAGCCAAATGTTCAGGTTGGTCACTATGAGGACCAAACCAATACTTCTGAAAAAGAGCCTTAATCCTCTTGGGTTGATTACCCAGAATGGAGATGACAGCATTGTTTCCATTTCCCTTCCTCCAGATGGCAACATGACAACTCTCCTTTTCATACATACACATTGATCTTAAGAGAAAACTGACACCAATTGACAAACACATCAGAAAGGGACACATCTGTAGACATTTCAATGCTCATATTGCTACAAAAGCCATGCCATGACAAAGCCATGAAGATCAGAAAGTGCCACATTTAGCATGCTACCTCTCAGGTTTGCTTTTTCCATAGAGCAATCAAGGACATCACAGTCCGTGGAGCTTAATATCCAAATCAAGGACTCTTCTTTTGCAGAGTAACAGAGAGATGCCACAGAAGATTGCACAGAGAGCCAAAGCTGCTCTGATCAAAGATCCAGTCTCAGAGTCTTGTTAGATACTGAGCTCACAGCTATCTAACACCAACAAGAGTGCTCTGGGTTATGACACGAGTCTACACCCATTAGGAACAGTGATCTACCCATGCATTTATCAGTCTCTGGATAGTCATCACCACAGACAGGTAGCACTGAAAAACTCCTTGTCACCACAGCCTCATGACAGTTTGCTTTGCAATGCTAGCAGTCCTGGATCCTGATCAGGGAAGAGGTTGTATGTTGGGACCATTTCTGATCACTAAAGAGTTATGAAACTTCTGCAAGCAAGGGTGACCTGGCTAAGTTCCAGTCAGATCAATTACTCTTGTCACCCTAATTCCCTCCATAGCCTTAAATGAACTTGTACTTTTCTTAGCTTCCTGTACAACATTGCTGGGTTGTCCTATTATGAACTGTTAAATAACTGCTGTGTTTCTCATGTACACAAAATGATTGCTTCACCCATCCCCAGTGTCAGTGGTCTCACCTGACTGCATTCAGATTTCATATATCCATGCTTGTAAGGCTCTTTAAAATCCCTCAATGAATTAATAATTCTTGGTATTTACATGGGTTCTTTCATTCAAAATGCTTTATAATTTGACAAATTCTACTAAGCAACTTGACCCAGGTCACATAAAAAACTTAGTGACCAAGCCAAATTCAAGTAACCCTTCCCCCAAACATTAGCTCAGACAGCTTGTATGGAGAGAAACAGGCCCAGTTGTATAGCCGTGCTTGCATGAGATAAAGAGGCTTTTTCCAAATGTTCATTGTTTATTGAAGTAAGACACAATCAGGTTAAAAGCTACCCAGATGGCCCTTCTAAAAGCTGCAAAAGATCCTCCTACCAACCATTCACCCAGGTTTTCCCTCTTCTGATGGCTCAGAACATGCTAAATAAAATTGAGTGAAAAATTCCTGCATGTCTCAGCCTTATTTTCCTCCTGTTGTTCTCTTCCAGAGCTCCCTCCTAACCAGGTCATCTTGCTGCCAAGGCAACAGCTTGCTATGTCACTCACCAACAGAGGAGGATCCCTTTCTTTGTGTGTGTTCAAGAAATTCAGAGTAGAAACAACAGCTGGTTTCCAAAGAGACCAGATCCCTGCTGATGTCCACAACAAGGCAGGACCCAGGGGTCTTGTGAACTGTGAAGGTCCAGCAGGATGGCAGAGTTTTGTCCTGGAGGCCAGGGGCTGAGGTCCTTCTACCACACTGCCCTGCAGCCAGGCTCTATAGCTCAGACCGGGCTACCAATGTGGACGTTCACACCATGTGAACTAGGGCACTGGCAGTTAAACCACTGGGTTTTAAATTCCTCATGTTCTGAACCACCATCTAGATTATTCAATCTAAGCGGATTTTTAAGATCTGAAGTATTTAAACTGTTAGTGCACGTTGTACTACCAATGCCAGGCATGAGTGGTTGGGGATTTTTTTGTGAGTTAAAATAGTAAAATCAGCCTTAAAAATCATAACACTGGTTATGAAGACTAATTTAAAATGTGGGGGATCAGGTTTGCAAGCCTTTCAATCAGCAGCTTCTAGACCCCTGAAACAACCTAGCTGGTGAGCCAGTATCACATCACTGCTTACATCATTCTTCACTTTCACTGGCCAAACCTTTTAAAAACAATTTTCCTGTGGCTGCAAACCATATCAGGGGATCTCAGGGGCAATGTTCACCACAGGTTGGCAACATGGCTTCAAACTGTGCCCATTTCACACTTTTCAGGATCCTCACCGTCCCAAAAAGCTTTTCTGAAAATGCAGTATTTTTTCAAATTAGTCTGAATCTCTTCATTCTCAGATAGACTATAAGAAAAAAGAATTAAAACACAGTTGCTATGAAATCTATGACAAAAACTCCTTGAGCTGGCATCACTGTGCATAAAGCATGCACCTCCTGCAGTTCTGCACCACTGCCCATCGGAGGGGCAGAAGGATGCAGTGTGGACTGGAGCCCCAGTTGCTGTGACTGATGGGGAGCCCTGGGGCGACTGGGGAGGAGCAAAGGAGGATCCCCATGCAAGTCGCTGCAGAGCAGTCAGGAACCTGAGGCACAGGACACTTCCCAGCAGCAGTGTTCAGCATGAGCCTGGCGTGCTGAACACCTGCCCTGGTGCCTCGAGTCCACCTGCACCAGGAGAGCCTGCCAGAGCTGCCCCACAGTCCCTGAGGCTCTCCTCTTCCCACATGACATTGAGAGCAGGGAATTTCAAACCTGCTAGCTCTCTGACCCTTCAAGTAAAACTACAACAGCGCTGCACAAGTAGTTACAGAGTAACCTGATCACTGAACCAAGCTGCTCCTTCATCCTAACAAAGGGAATGTGGCTTTGACTGAAAGGCTGGATTAATGGCAGTCAGGCCCCTGTCTCGAGGAGCTCCCTGAAGCAGATGAAAAATTCATTCCCTGCCATGGCCCACAAACCTCCCTAAAGAGACAGTAGAAAGATCTCTGCAAGTCTGCTCTCCAAAAGAAAGTTTGGTAGATGGGTTTCTTTGGTTTGTGTGGAGGTAGCCGGGAAGTTTCTCAAAGCAGAAATTAGTAGAGCACGAGGCCACTGGCTCTATAATGCAGCAAACAGTGTATTGCACATGAGCACTGGCTGCTGTCACCAGACACGTGCCACATCTATACATCTTTTTTTTTTAATGCACCTTTATCTAAATGGACTTCACAAACATTTTCAATGTTTTCCAAGGTAAGTAATCACTAAGGTCCATCTAAGAAGCAACCTTGGAAAGATGAAATGGGTGCTCAGAATTGCACAATTGCTTAAAACGTGAAGAGTAGAATGAAAGTCTCAAGCAGAACATGGCATTAGTGGAAATGTAATTACAGTGAAAGCAAGGATGAAAACTGTTCCACTGTGAAGCAGATGTCATTTGGATGCTTTTACATCCAAAACCAACAAACAAGAACATACACATAGAAGTTACATAATACAAAAGAGAGCCAAAGCGAGTTTAGAACATATATGTCATCAGGTACAGCTTAAAAGCATTTGGTGCAGTCTGCTGTAAAGACTTCAACTTCATCAGCAAACTGACTGAAAGAAGCTGTTCTCACTTTCCAATAGTAACTGACTATCTGAGAAATCTTGGACTGGACTGTGATAACATAAGCCACAATTTGAAACAAAGAAAGAACCTCACAGTTACTACAAACCTGGATTTTATGCAAACTAGATGTTAGTCAAAAAGCTTTAATTCAAATTGGAAAATAACTCAAGGTAAAGAAAAAACACCAGAAGTCCACACCATGATAGAAACAAAAAAAACCCAAAACAACAAAACCCTCAAATCTTTGCCACTCCTCTCCCCTAGGATTGCAAACAAGTTCACTTAGTGCACTTGAAAGAGATTAGTAGGCCATGCCTCTAAAACCACAGATGCCATGCAAGCTTCTAACATCCAGATCTCAAAGCATCTCAGTCCTGCTCTTCAGCAACCCCAGAATGTTTTGACTGGTTATACGATGTTATTCTAACACTACCAGGGCATGTGCCCCTGTTCAGTCTTTTAGCCTTACAACAGCATGATTTGCACTCTTGCACCCTTTTCTATGGCCAGCCAAGCTTTGATCCTGCTGTTCATATTCAAAATATCCACCTTTGCTCTGCAGCTGCTTCAGTCACTTTAGATACCCAGAATCTCCCTGGTACAGTGTTTCCCAGTACATTCCAAATACCTGGTGATTTTCCAATAAAGATGGCCAAATTTCTGTTTTCTCTAATGCAACTTCACAGCACTGTGACAGGCCCATCTCTACATCTCACGCAGAGTGCAATGACATACTGTAATTGAGGAAGAGATCCTCACTGCAAGTTAACAGTTTTATTGGATATCTCAGCATTTAGAGATTTTTTCCTTTCACAATTTAGCAGGAAGTCGAAGAAGCCACTGCTGCCTCACCTTCTCAGCTAACAGCTCTCGGATCTTGCTTGCCTGCAAGCGGAATTTGAAGAGCTGGGACTCCAACGCAAGGCATCGCTTTTGCCAGTCCATACAGCTGCTCTTCTCCACTGTGAGCTCTGCCATTGTGAGGTTAATCATCCATTTGGGATGTCGTCTGAGGTGCTCTACAAATCCTACAGAAGAGAAAGGGAAAAAATATAAACACATATTTTAGATGGGCAAACCCATATCACCCTCTGCCAGAAGTCACTCTTTTAATGGATAACAGATAAATAATCAAATAAACATTCACCTTTAGAGTAAGTAAATAATTTACTTGTGCATCATGCTGTATGTTCCCAAAGCAGCCTTATTGCCATCCTTACAGCCTTGTGCAGCATCTGCCTATAGACTAGTATTTTTACTCCTGCCTCTTTTGTACCAGTGTGGCTGTAAACTCTCAAGTCATTAAAAGCTCTTAAACACAACTCAGGTCACACAGCCCTCATTAACTTGGGGCAGCAGTGCCTTACCTCATACAGAGTGTGTTACAGGGATGTGATGTGTGAAGCAGTGTTCCCAATCCCTAACTATTTGCTACAGCCAGTCCACAGTAAGAGTGGAAGGGTAGGTGTACCACAGCATCTAAACAACCACTCTGCTAAAACATAAGGAGATCCCATCCAGAAATATGCCAGGGCTGAAGACAAAACACGCAAGTCTCCCGAAGTCCTCACAGACATCAAGAGACACATGGAACTCCTCAAAGTCGAAAAAGCTGTGGAGGTTGGAGTTATTTTATTTTCTTACTCAGTAACAGTTTAGACATTTCAAATATTTTGTGCTCACTGCAAAAGATATGGAAAAAAAATAAAAAAGTAAAATGTAGGTAGTGTGTCTTTAACCAAATTCAGGCGTTTATGAATGCTCACAAAAAGGTTTATAATGTCATCCCAGTGTGTGCAGTCCAGCAGCCAGCTCTGTTACCCGACAACAACAAACCTCTACAAAGCCAGAACAGTTATTGGTCCATCAGCTTCATCAGGACACTGAGATCCATACTTATTAAAGGAACTTCTCACCGGCTCACAGGGAAACTTGGGGCTTTCCTGAACTGGCACCAACCTAACAGACCAAGACTTGCGAAAGAGCAATGAAGTCACTCGGCCTCATTGTCTTACATCTGCCTTTGCAGGGTGGGAAAGCTTAAGATGTTCTCCTAGTTGTACCCACTTTCCAGGACACCTGGCTGAAAGCTTGCTTGTAAGAGACCTGAGATTCACATTACCCTAGGTATATATAATAATGTAAACACAGCTGGATAGAGTGGCTTGCTGTGTTATGTATATCCCTGCTCTTCTGAGCTAAGGAAGACACGTTTTATACCCTTTAGCCACAAACAGAACCTGAGAGTTATTTTATATACAGGTTGATTCATTCACTAACAGTAAGTTTTCCAGGCAGTAAGCTGTCTGCCTTTCCTGTGGTTTGTGAAATGCTGTTCTAGGTCAGAAAGCAAGTTTAAGTAGAGCAAGGAAAAGGGACACTCATGCCTGGTACTGCATAACTGAAAACACTCGGTGATAGGAAGGAAAACAGGTATTCTACAAGCAGCACACCTCCAGCTTTCCAGAAATACAGAGGCCATCCTTTTCCACAGCCCAGTCCAGCACATCGACTTGATCTCTAGCCCTAGCTCCTTGCCAGGTTACCTTTGGCACACTTCACAACACTGTCAGGTTTCTCTCCAAGGCAGTGCTATCAGTCCTTCTCAAGCCAAAAGAGTGCACTAAGTCATGGACAGATCCTACAAAGCTATAGATTTGTTTACAGCTAACTCTGCTCTGGACACAACAATTCAAGCAAAATTCTGTTTTATTTCATAGACATAAAAAACGGTTTTAGTCTTTATTTATAAAGTTTAAATCCAAAGAGGACATACATATGAACAGACTAAACTCTAATAGCACAAAGTAAAATGAATCTGATTTACCACACAGCTTATGCCAGAGCAAAAGTAACTTCCTCACAGAGTCAGAGAGCCATAGGAAGGTTTGTGTTGGAAGGGACCTTAAAGTTGATCTAGTTCCAACTCCCCTGCCATGGATGGAGACACCTCCCACTAGACCAGGTTGCTCACAGACCCATCCAACCTGGCCTTGAACCTCTCCACTGCTGGACCATCCACAATTTCCCTGGGCAACCTGTTCCAGTGTCTCGCCACCCTCATAGTGAGAACTGCTTCCTTACATCTAACCTAAATCTCCCCTCTTCCAGTCTGAACCCATTACCCCTCACCCTGTCACTACAAGCCCTTGTAAAAAGTCACTCCCCGCCTTTCTTGTAAGCTCCCTTCAGATACTAGAAGACCTCATGAAAGTCTTTCCATGGCCTTCTCTTCTCCAGGCTGAACCACACCAACTCTTTCAGCCTGTCCTCACAGCAGAAGTGTTCCAGCCCTCAGATTATTTTTGTGGCCCTCTTCTGGACCTGCTCAAACAGGTCCATGCCCTTCTTGTGCTGGGGGCTCCAGAGTTGGACACCGTACTCCAGGTGGGGTCTCACGAAAGCAGAGCAGAAGGGAAGAATCACCTCCCTGGACCAGCTGTCCATCATTGCAGGTTGAACTAAAATACCTCATTGTAAATAGGAAATCTACAACTGGCATAGATGTCCTGAACCAGTAAGTCTTGTTCCTTCTTACTGTAGAAAACCACATCACATATTCCCTTCCAGAAATGAACACAGCCCTTCCCTAAAACTGTGCAGGCAGTTTTGTTTCCACTATTCCTGTTGTTCTAGAACCTCACCCCACTAATGAGCTGCCTTCTAATTACCAGCATAAATATGATCATAACCAGTTTGCATCTGTTCATGCTTGTATATTATTGCCCTTCAGCTTAGCTAATTTTTTCTCTCTCTCACATCTACCCCTTAGTATATTTATAGATATCAAAAGCTTCTCCTAAAAGACCTCGTTTTGCAAGTTTGGAGATAAGGGGCTCTTTTAGTCTCCTAAGAAAAGCTCACCACTCTCGCTCTGCACCTGCTCCAGCTTCAGTGCACACCATATAAAAGAGCTGGGGTTTATTTTTCTCACTACCCTTCGTAGACATGGGTGACCCCAACTGCATCTGAAAGGCAGCCCGCAGGCTCACCAAAGCCTTGTGTAAAGGTGTTTAGGACTTTCCACTCTCCCAGGGAATGCCTCACCTGGTTGCATTTGCCTTTTTTTTTTTTTTTTCACAACCACATTACACAAGACAGACATGGACCTGTTGGAGCAGATCCAGAGGAGGGCCACAAAAATGATCCGAGGGCTGGAACGCCTCTGCTGCGAAGGAAGGCTGAGAGAGTTGGGGTTGGGGTTGTTCAGCCTGGAGAAGAGAAGGCTCCACGGAGACCTTATGGGGGCCTTTCAGTACTTAAAGGAGGCTTATAAGAAAAATGAGGATAATCAAGATGGGGATAGCAGGACCTGTTGTGACAGGACAAGAGGCAATGGTTTTAAACTAAAAGAAGGGAGATTTAGACCAGATATAAGAAAGAATTTTTTCACAGTGAGGGTGGTGAAACACTGGCACACATTGCCCAGAGAAGTGGTAGATGCCTCATCCCTGGAAACATTCCAGGTTGGGTTGGAAGGGGCTCTGAGCAACCTGACCTAGTGAAAGATGTCCCTGCTCACTGCAGGGGGGTTGTGCTAGAAGACTTTCAAAGCTCCCTTCCAACCCAAACCATGCTATGATTCTGTGATTCAAAGACAAGCCAACACAACCGAGGCAGAGGAATCTCAGCTGGCTTTGCCTTTGCAAATGCCAGACCTTGGAGTGGTGGGTCCATTACAATGATACGGGTAAAGCACTGGTCTCTGCCAGATCTCCACAAGATCAGCATCTCTGTACTATAGGCCACTGCAAAGTGTAACAGGCCTGTGATTACCCAGCGATCAATAAGCACATCCAGATAGTTTCATCCTCCGTTTCTAAACACTCCTCTGCCAGATTTTATAACCACTTTATTACTAATTCTAAAATGCAATTTTACTTTGTGTAATTAGAGTTTATCCCATACTTACTAATCCCCTGGGTCAGCTAATTCTTCCAGTAAAATACCTCTTTCTAACTGCCCCCCCTTCAGCACAGTGGTGTCACATTCTCTCTTGTCATTTCTTTGTCTTATCTTTCTTCTATTAATCCCCGTCTCCTCCACTTAGGCTCATAACTTCCCCATGTGTCATCATATGAAATGATTTCTGAAGGCCAGAGATTAGAATTACAGCTTTTCCTCTCTCCAGCCAAAACCTTACCCTTTTTTAGAGAAAGATACTGTATCACAGTGTCTCTCACTCACCCCTACTTTACAACTTCAAATTTATTCTGAATTCTCATTTACTGTTAAATGCATCATTCCTTCTCCCCCATTCTTCCAAACATAAGCAGTTCATCTGTACTTCAGGAGTTACAGTATCAACTGTATTTTGACAGACTGACTTTCAATCCTTGCTCCTGGAGCTGCCATTTCACGTGCCTTTTTTTGTAATTCTCAGCCATCTCAAGCCACTAAGTTCTTTGATTTCCCCCCCGCCCCACAGATATTAGTCATTTTCATATCAGATAAAGAATTTTTATGGTTATACAAATGTGGTTCTTTTTTCCCTTTGGCATATGAAGAAGCTAGGAATCAGATACTTTCAGGTACAGTATTCTTTAGGAACTTGGAAAACAGGAGGCAGGAACTTTGTTCAAATAAGCTGACATTTTTCAAAATTTCATTCTTAAATGCATACAGACACTTCTTAAAGGGCAGTTTCATTTTCAGTCTTAAGTATCAAACAACTTCCAGTGAAGATAATGGGAACTACAAGGTACTTAAGAGCTCAGTGAAGGAAAAAAAACAACTGAACCAACTGCTAAATGAAGACATGAGACTTCTAATTTTGACTATATCTGTAAATTTTGATCAACATCAGAGACAGTTCTGACACCAAATGCTATACCGAAAATAAATATGGATATATTTATTTGGGGCATCTATGTCCAGCTGTAATTCTGATGAAGCTAAAATTTATACCAGAATGTCATAGAGGTTTTTTATTTGTTTTCAAGACCAGATTCAGCTTATGTCCCAGACGTTGGTGGATCCAGACTAGAATTCAAAACACTTCAGAGACTTTCTAAATTCCCATCTGAAAAGCCTTCTGATAATAAAAAGCCATTAATCAACATGAAGACTTTTAGGTGCAGATATACATGCAAGTAAAGTGTTTGCAGCTTTGTTCATCCAGTACAAACAATGTGGAAAAGTGAAACAGTATTTCCTTACTTCAAATGTGAGTGTCTCCTCAGCTCAGGAATCATTTCTGCCAAAGCTGTTACAGGGGTTTCAATTAGCGCTGAAGTTGAGCAGTTCTTAGCACCTACCAGTAAAATGTACCAGACCCTGCCTGAACACCAGCTGGTTACTGCTTTAACTTTCAGCTGCCATCTTACTGCAAAACGAATTAGTAGAAATGTGATAAATGTAACAGATGAAGAGAGTTTTCCTGCCGTATCACTGCACCAACACCAAGGTCAGCAGTACAGGTGATGGTCAAAACCCAGTGTGGAAACCCCCTACTATTAATCAGCTCTCTGCCCCCAGTCACCTCATTTTCCACTTCATAACTAGTTTCACCCCCCAGCTTTTTAAGCCTGAGGCCATTGGAATTGTTGAGCCACACAGTCATCGCCTGTTCACCAATGCGGCCTGGGATGTGCAGAGCGCGAGGTAAAAATAATGTGATAACGTGGCAACCCGTTGGTAGGGCAAGGCTTGGCAAGGGCCAGGAGGATAATTTTTAAATCTCCTTCTACATCAGTGCAGGTGGCTTGACTCGTACAAGTGCCAGAAGGCAGGAAGAGAGCTCCCGGTTTTGCCGTCCTGCCTCCAGAGGTCTTACGGGGAAGCCAGAAGAGGCCGCAGGACTCGCAGCTATTTACTCCTGGGCTGCATTTTCCCCTCGTGTGGCCGTTCCTCCCCCCACCTCCTCCATGCCGCGCCAGGGACCCAAGTCGCAGACCCCAAAGCAAACCTATTCATTTTAACCTATTAAATTAAATTTAATTTTTTAACCGAGATGACACAACACCGCCCCAGAACGCTCCCGTCACCGGCACCTCGAAGAAAGCAAAGAGGAG
>NW_008590325.1:18951-44121 GCF_000691845.1 Merops nubicus | reverse complement strand
GGTAGCTTCTCGTGGCACTGCTCATGTCCCTGCCAGCACAGGTAGAGGTGTGCATTTTTATAGCTGCTATCATGCTGTGGAAGTTGCACCACTTTAAATATCCTCCCCAAAATAGTACAGCAATGCCTTTAGAGAAATAAATTTGCTTTCCAAAGTTATATTAGCTGTAGAAAGAGTCAAAACTGTTACACACCTCATCAGAAGGCACATCTGCTCTGCAAGCAGCACTGCATAAATAGAGCTGTTATTGAATTACTGTAACAGTGACTCAAAAGCACTGCATCAGGCTGTGGTCCCATCATTCACACCCTGCAGCAAGGAAAATCATCCCTGTGACCTGCACTCTGTCTTTTTTTTCTTTTTTTTTAAACTACATCTTCAGATAGCCAAGCCACCAATCACCTTGTGGACTTACAACTCTGGATAATCTAAAATGGACTACAACCAATCATACTGCTCTCTTACAAGTAAAAGACTTCACTATGTCCTAGAAGGTTTGCTTCAAATCAAAGTGATCTAACGGTTGGAAATTTATACTCATCGTGTTTGGGGCAAAGCTATTCAATTTGGAAATATTCTTGTGCCTACCAAATCATCTCAAGCTCATCCTATGAATTAAACTGCTCCATAACCATGGGTCTCCCACCTGCAGGACTGTCAGACCTAGTGTCACCCTACAGCTCTCAATTCTGTCACTCCATGCAGAAATACTTTCACCAGGAAAAAGCCACTAGCTTAGCAGCAGCCAAACACTGAAAGCAAGGCAAGGCCCTGAGCACACATTGCCTCATATTCATGACTTGAACCTAACCTGAGGTCTTGATGCCCGGATGGTTCCCTGGCCTTGGGAGTTCTGTGTTCAGAAGTTTGTTGAAATATTTATGCCCTGATCTCATTTCCTGTGTGAAGCTGTGGGGTGCATGCAGGGGCTGGCAGTGGGGCAGGCACCCGCTGGCCCCAACGAGCAGCTCTTGTGCTGCCCCACGTCATAGAAACCTTTCAAAGGAGGGCACCTCAGTAAAGGTCAATTTTGTGGAGTACCCAAAAGCAGATCAGGCCCCAGCACGGCTTGGCACAGCCTGGCTCCTTGCAGAGGAGCTGTGGCATCCTTGCTGAAGAGGGGGGAAAAATCTGAGTCATCACCACACACTTCTTGCAGATCAGAGGCTTGATAGGCTTCATTACTATCCAGAGCTCCAGCCTGGCTGCTGGAATCCATTTTGCATCCCAAAAATGTAAATACAATTTCCCCATCTAGTGGTCCCGTGGAGTAAAAATGCCACTTTTTCTCCTGCAGCTGATGGGGGAGTCACATCTGGCAGGGACATCTCCTCATTGAATGCTCATCCATCCACAGCTCTGCCCATCCTAGAAACAGGCAATAAGCAGGGGAAGAGCAAAGATAAACCCCATGGCAGGCTGCAGACCTGCTCAAGAAAAAAAAATCTTTTAAAAAAACCAGACAAAGCAAACAAGCAAGTTTTCTTTTCATGCCCTGAGGAAAAGGGTGCATAAGGAAGCATATTCCCTAGGGTGATGCAGGGCTAAGCCCAGTGCATTTTGAAACAATCAAGAAAGTGGCCTCCTGAAATATCAGAATTAGCTTGGAAACTCTGACAAGTCATTAGCTGTGACAGCAACGACAAAGCAGCTTCCTAGTGCTCAAATCCTCATCCATGGAATACAGACATGACAGTCAGTGTTACTGGAGCAACACAGAGGAATAACAAACTAAATCCCTTTGGTGAGGCCGTTTCAGCCCAGCCTTCCTCTCCTTCACGGCCAGCTGGACTTCTCAGAGGTTTTCAAGGAGCAAAGGATAGGGCAAGACCAAAGCCATCTCCCATCCAAGGTGGCAGGGTGGCAGAAGTGCCAGGCAATTCATTCACTCCCTACCCACCGTGAAGATCCAGCATGGTGCCAGCCATCCTTGCTCTGCTTCTCAACATGTTCTCTTTGCAGCAGTGAAGGTGAGAAGGTGACTTTTGGCACTGCTGAAGAAGCAGAAATGGCACAGCCCCAAGCAGTGAGAGCCCAGTCTGGGCTCCTGCTTGCCTCCAGCCACTCTCCTTTTCCCAATGCCTCATACTCCCAGTTCTGAAACTAAGCCCCACGCCCGAGACATGCCATCCCTTTCCAGTCTAACCCCAAACCACACTCCCTTTATTTTCCACTTTGATTAATTACCCAAACATGGCTTGAAATGGATACTCTGTGACATTCATGATTAAAGGTACTTATGGCCAAGAGAATTTAATACCACAAGTAAGACAACCAAATTCCCTTGGTGCAAAACTGGACCAAGCAGTCCAAACTGATCCCATTGGTATGCAGGATTTCTGACTTTTTGAGTTTTCTCTTGGAAAGAGTAGTCAGGAAGGTATTTTTGCTTGACCCATTATAATTCAGAAACTTCCTCCTCTCTGTCATTTTACATCAGCAGTAAAGAAATGGTTTCTTATTTCCCATTTTGTTTTATGGATTTTCCATAGAAAGCATCCAGTGCATGAAAGAATGAGGTACACCCACTTCTGTTATATAAAAAAAATCCACTTCTTTTAAAGATATTGCAGCTTATCTGATCCATGTGGTTTACATGCAGTGTTTGATGTGCTCGTGAAAAAAACAAATCATGGCTTTATAGAGAATGAGATATCCCCATAAATATCAGTTTTCATTTTAAGAAAGAAAGTCTAGTTAAGCTCACAAGAGAAAGGAAAAAGAAAGAAATTGGCCAACTGGATCCTGTCTCTTTGGGGCTTTTATCTGGGGCTGTTGACTACTCATGCTGAAGTAACAGATGGCATTTCTTCATTCGTTCAAATTGACCATAGCTGGGAAATAGTTTGATACCTCATCTTAAGCCATGCAAAATATTTTGCTGGCAACTTTAACAAGGGAAAATCCCCTTGGGGTGATCTGGTGTGCACAGCCAGAGGAGTGAAGCTGCTTCTGGCCTCTGACTTCAGATGACTCTGGACTAGGAGAATGTGAAACATGCGTAAGACACCAGAGGTGGGGAGCGATGGGCATCAGATGGGAAAAACTTTCCCTGGCCTGCACATGCTCCCCTGAGCTGATCCTTATCCTCATGATCATCTATGTCCATTCCTCACAGGCAGGACTTGGAGAGAAAGGGAATGCTGCCAGATATCCAAAGGGAAAAGCACAGCTAAATCTACATCCATCTTGTTGTAGCTCTTAAGAGGACAAGACAAGCCTTTTCAGGTTTTATTATTATTATTATTGGAAGCAGCAGAGGTTGGGGACTTGGGGAGTGCAAGGATGTGGTGGTGAACTTCAAGAAAAAGAATCTAATGACGTTTTTAAAAAAGAAAAAAAGGAAGGAAATTTAATTGTATGAAAACCACAGAAGAGAAATTAGAAGGAGCTCGTTCAGATGCAGGGGAAACAGCCCAGCATGCTCAGCTGTGGAGGTCCAAGGCCAGCTGAGACAGCACCCAGCTAAGCACCCACACAAGCACGGCGTGCTGGGAGCCCCATCTTTCACCAGTCTGGAAAGGGCCTTGAGTCCACTCGGCCTTCAGGGAATCCCAGATTTTGTCTCTGTGTAGTTTGGTATCCTCAACACCTCTTGTCCATCTTATCAGCAGGAGGTGAAACCCCTGGGAAGAGATGCCCCCCGGTCACTCCCTGGTCTGACAGCCTGGATCCTGGATCACACCAGGTGGTTTGCACATTTTAAGTACAAGGCAACTCTGAGTTCCTCACAATGTTCTTCTATTTTAGTGCTAAAGGTCAGATGAAGTTTTGTATGATGCTTTTCTGGAAAGTGCTGTCAAAGTGCCATCATCTCACACCTCTGAAACCACCAGGATCTCATTGCTTTCCCCTTTAAGAGGAGGCTTGCTTGCTTTCTTCCTTCCCCTAAATGGATGAATAATTATTTCTAGAACATGCTGTTGGATTCAGGTGACCCAAACCACTCTCTCCAGAGAACATAAACAACTTAGAGAGCAGCCTGAAAACTTTCCCACACAGAGGCTGCCACCCTCTCCCCTCCCTTTAGGAGAATCACTCGGAAACCAGGACAGTAATTCAGTTTTCTGGCTCTCTCCCTTTTCACTCCTTCGTTCGGCACGAACAAAACCTGACCGCGTGCCAAACGCGGTGCAACGTCTGTGGAGAGGAGATGCATCTGGGAGGGATGAAAGCAGGAGCTGCAGCTTACTTCCCACAGGCCATCTCAGAGGGCAGCACTCCCCCCGGGCCACTGAGCCTGGCCAAACCACTGCTGCAGGCACAGGGCAGAGCATCCCAGCTGCTGGGACGTGTAGGCGACGCCGTGAAAACTTCACGTGACTGCAAATCCTGCTATCAACCACCAGCAGGAGATGGGGGAAAAAGACTCTCCACAGCAAAGCTCAACGTGCTGGATGAAGCCTTGCTCTCAACGCTGGGGGTCAGCCACCACAGGCTGATGGCACTCACGGCCAGCAGCATCACCCACCCCCAAAATCAGACACCTGCCTCTTTTGGCCTCCATCTCTGCTTTTCAGTTTGTCCTCCAAGAAATGTAGTGATCACTCGGTGCTGAATGTCACAGAGATAACTTTCTCTGAGAAACAGAAATATCAAGAAGAGAGGCACAAGAAAGCCTGGGCTGGAGCCTTTCGCAACAGGAAGGAGGTTGTTACAGCAGTAATTTACTGTGGTAGGTTTTGCAGTGTGATTGCAACATATCATTACACCAGTTTTATCCTTTTCCATTTGGCAGACACCGACTCCTTCCCCCTGTTTCTTACAGAGCTCAAGCCAACGTGGCTGCATTTCAAATGGCTTTAAACTCTGCCAATGACAATAAAAAAATCCAACTGAAAAGTTCTCACAATTGCATTACCTTACCCAAAACTAATACATACTTATATACTCTCATATAAGGAAAAAGTATACATAGTTCAGCCAACAGGAAAAAGCAGTGCCAGGGAAATGGTAGGGTTGGTCTCCTCTTCCAGTAGGTAAAACAAACAAAAGATGGGTTAAGTAGGAGCCTAAAGTGAGACAGGCTGTGCAGGTCTCCAGTCAGATAAACTCTTACTTGATAGCCTACTGCCTCAACTGCTTTGGGTACTTTCCAGGCACAAAGAGAGACCATGTGCCCTCTTTGCAAGACTTCTGCATGCTATAAAACATGGACTAGGAAGACACAAACCACAGTGACAGCAGAGGATCAATGCTATATTACTACTGGGGAAGGGAGCAGTCAGGAAGTAAAATATTATTGTGATGTTTCTTCCCCCCATCCCCAGGCTCATCTTTGCTCTTCCTGCAGATCAATGGAGTCCAGCAGTAGAAAGTGTACAGCTGTTCTTTATAAAATTTCCTTTGGGAGGCTTAAATGAGCATTTTTGTTGCTAAGCCCTTTATTCACACCCATGGAATTAAGAAATAGCTCCTATTAAGTCACCAGAGTTTGGGAGGAGCAGAGTCAAGGAGAAAGGGGAGCTCTCTCAGTCTCTAGGGTGCTCCACAGCTCTACTGCACTGGAACCAAAAACCTCCGTGCAAGAACCTGAAGCCCTGAATGGAGAAGGAGAAGCTGGGAGGGAAGGAGGACTCTCACTGCCTCCACGAGCAGCGTGAGGAAGGTGGGATTTGTTAGACACAGTTTTATATTTCTTCTAAGGCGTTTGCTCTCCTTTCATTTAAGCTGTAGGAGGACGTGGTGGAATACATCCTCTGATGCTGGAGCCATCTCTGTTCACATACAGCTGCTTTTTCCAAGGAACAGATTTATTGCCAGTCATCATCTCCTTGCAAAAGCTGCTGTTGCTTTCTCTTAACAAACTGCAAATCAGGAGCTGGCAGCACACTTGGCACAGAGAGGAAAAAGGTGAGAAACACAGGCCAAGGTGGGAAGCACATCCCTCCCCAGGCTCAGCAAAAGAGAGGTCTTCACAACGGGGTTACAGACCCACCATCTGCCAGAATCTTTGGATTTTGTGCAACAAACGTCTGGGAAAAGGCACTTTCTTTCCTTGTTATATTTTCCGGAGCCAGTAGACAATGGGGGCAATATTTGGGCATATCCCAGATGGAGGAAGGTGCACTGGATGGCATGAAAGTCCAACTTCTCCTCTTTGATCCTATTTAAGGTCCTCTGACTTGATTCCTACTTGAAAGCAAGGCATTGCATTAATCTTCCCATCTGAAAAATAGGGAAAGAGCAAGTGGATATCAGCTCAGATTAAGTGAGAGTTAATGGAGGATACTCCTGAGATATTTTCAGAGGATGATAAAATAGGACAATATATTGCTCTCTTAATTAAAGGAAAATAAATTGCTGCAGGCTACTGAGCTTATCTTTCTGAGGAGCTGTCTGTAATTCAACTGAACCAAAGTGATTCTCAGAAGTATTTCTACACTCTCGAAGGAACTACATTTTAAAAGATATTAAAGAAATTATTTGTGACAGTTGCAACCATTCCTCAGCACAGGTCTAAGTAATTAGCAATTAAAGCACAACAATTCTTCTGTATTTGTGATCTAGATTTGAAAATTTGGTTGAGCTCCAATGCAATCAAGAAACACTTGTTTGTAGAATATTTTATTTATAATTTGCATTCGTAGTTGTACCAGACTTGGAAGGGATGAAGGAGAAGAAATGAGGAACAGAGAAGCCACCATTAATCTTCCTTCCAATTAAATTTTTGTTTATGATTTCAGGGGTGTGGCATAAGTAACCATGAGCAATTAAATAATTTATATTTTCTCATTTATGTATGTGAAGCTTAGAAAAACTATTTTCATTTAAAAATGGACTTCAATATCTTGTCAGAAGAGTAAACCCATTCTTTTAAAGGTCAGCTATTACACTCTTCAGGAAAAAAAACCCAGAATAGTCTTATTAATTCTAAGTGATTTCTTCAAATGAAACAATGACTTATTTCTTTCCATCTTCCTGCATACATTATCAACAAAGCATTAAGGAAAAGCAAGTCCAGTGAAAACCCTCTGAGGTTTTTTAAAATGTGGATCAGCTCAGTACAGAACAGTAAATGCATCTGTGTGGTCAACGGGGTGAACAGATTTGCAGGAAACAAATCTGCTGAAGGAGTATCTCAACAGCAAGAAGGAAAAGCTTGTATGTTGTGTAATATTCCTGTATGAAACACACTTGAATGTGAATCCTTCTGTATGCAGATATTCAATCATGAAAAACTATTTTCCTGGTCAGTTTGCTGCTTAAATTTCATAAAGCAAACAACCCACTTCCTCATGCTCTCTGTACTGTGGTGGGTCCCCCTTCTCAGGCACCTGGTTGTTTGCTCGTGGGCACAATTCCCAGAAGCAGTTCCTTGAGGAGAGAAATTTCACCCATCCAGCAGTCTGGGTTAGCAAAAGTGAGCTTAAGTGGGGGGAGAGTGAATTTCATTCTGTGTGTAGTGATCCAGAAAAGGAAGATGGGAATTTACCACGGTTTTGATTATTTTTCTATAGGATTCTCAGCTTGTTGAATGCAAGAGTCTCTTCTGCAGTATCTTCTGCTCTGGTCAGCAATCACAGCACAATTTATATATGCATGTCTGCACTATAACAATGTAAAAATGATTTTTTTTTTTTAATTAAATAAATGGTGAATGTCACAAGGGAGGTTTCAAGAGTTTTTTGTACCAGAAGGTTCTTTTCTGATTAAAAGAAGTTCATTTTAAACACTACGCAGTCAGCCTACAATAACAAGCTCATAAAGACCTAATCCTTCAGAAATTAAACTTTTATGAAATCAGTTTATTGTTCTTATTAAATAATTGTTTCCAGTATAATTCTCAAACTGCATCCAAGCCTACTAACGTCAAGAGAGAACTAAGCAAACAGAAGAAACTCTAAGTATCTACTATATATAACTGGTGCTTGTAAAAGAAAAAGTCTTTCAAGAAAAATCTACAAATACTATCAAGTTTGCAAACTATAGATCTCAGCTGTAAAATAACCTAAACAATGGTAGATCTCAACTGAATTAAGTCCATGATGTATAGGAAGCAAAGGTTTCTAACAGTAAGAAAACTTTATACATACTGATTAAAAGAAAATACTGACAGAACGCTGTTGAGGAAACTCAAAGTAAAATCTTTACACTAGAAATTAGGCTGGACCCAAACCAAGATAGGATGTTTTAAAACAGGAGAGGCACACACACAATCCTAAGTGCCAGAGGATTAAATTGAGAAGCGAATGGGATGGATAAGGCACTTCATTTACTGAACACAACAGCAATAGGAAGATCCTTTACTTGAAACAAGAGACGTCTTACAAGGAAAACACGACCTGTTGGTCATCCAGGAGGAAAACTTCATTGGATATATTCATTAGTGGCACTGAGGAGACATTTTCAGACAAGTTTCCACAATGATCTTACCAATACTTTTCTAAAAGGGCAGTAGCTCTTTTGAAGCCTATCTATCTCAGCAAATTTGGAGCCTATCCCTAGGTTAACACCATTGGAGGTGTTTTCTACTGCCATTGAACTTAAAATGCAGTTTCTATCAACACAAAGTCCCTGCCCTTTCCTCATCTAGCTGCTCAGAATTGTAGCCACACTCCCACCCCGCTGAATAACATCTGTTTGAAGCATCCCAAATGATTTGACATATTCAGCAACCTTTGTCACTCATGTGTTTCCCCACATAGCTACGAGTTCATTGAACAGTGGATTGTTCTGGATTCTCAGTGGAGACCTTCTTCCCATGTGAAGACTGGACATTTGTTCCTCCTTTTTTTTCTCCACCAGTTCCTCTATTTATGTTTATTAGTCCAGTAAAAAATAAAAAATAATTAAAAATTCCTTATTATACAACAGCTTAGTATCTATAGGAACATGCTGAAGCACTTGTAACTTCACTACACATCCAAATACACCATACAAATGAAGTAGGTTGGTTTGTTCTTGACAACACTTTAAAAAGCTGATAGCTTTTTGTGGTAGGAGCTGTCATGCCTGCACAATTTGTTCCATTTTGTTACAACATTCCACTTCTTCTGCCAAGCTTTTGACATATTGTTTATATCTGTATTCTGATTTAAACTGTGCATTTATGTTCATGCACTGCAGTTGTTTTTATTTTGTTCAGTTCTGAAGCATTTGTGTATAAAATGCATCTACATTTGTTCCTTGTGTCTTTTTATGTGCTGTGATTATCAGGAGATATTTACTTGTAATATCCTTGGTTATTCCTTTGCAAATTTTATTATACTCTACCATTTTAATTCCTGGATTACAGGATTTTTATTTTTCATCTGTTTGTGATGCATCATCCAGATTTGTGCAGTCTGCCATGCACAATGGCTTTTCCAGTTTGAAAAAAAAAATAAATTAAAAAAAAAACCACCATAAAAGCCTTGGTGATGTATAACGCCAACAGAATAACCATAAACTACCAGGCCTGTCTCAGTTGAAGCCCATCTTTCTTGTACAGAAAAAATAAATTAAAAAAAAAAAAACACTATAAAAGCCTTAGTGATGTATAATGCCACCAGAATAACTATAAACAACCAGGCTTGGCTCAGGTGAAGCCCATCTTTCCTGTACACCCTTACCCCAAAAACTGTCTCACTTCCCAGGAAACCTAAACTGCATCCTAGTGCTACCTTAGAATCATAGAATCCTTTAGGTTGGAAGGGACCTCCAAGAGCATCAAGTCCAACCCTTGAGCCATTAGGGCTCTAAAGTCCTCTGCTCAAACAGATCAGAATCTGTCAGCGTTGGAAGGGACCACAAGGATCCCCCCGTTCCAACCCCTCTGCCATGAGCAGGGACACCTCCCACTAGATCAGGCGGCCCAGAGCCTCCTCCAGCCTGGCCTTAAAGGCCCCCAGGGATGGGGCCTCAACCCCCTCCCTGGGCAACCCATTCCAGGGTCTCACCACTCTCCTGGGGAAGAACTTCTTCCTCACACCCAGCCTGAATCTGCCCACTGCCAGCTTTGCCCCATTCCCCCTAGTCCTGTTGTTACTCGATAGCCTAAACAGTCCCTCCCCAGCTTTCCTGTAGGCCCCCTAAGATGCTGGAAGGCCACAATAAGGTCACCCTGTACCTCTTAGCCTTGGCTACGTGCTCGGTTGCATCCTGAGCACCTCTATGAGAGCACCCTGAGCACAACAGTGCAGCCACCAACACGACATGTGCACCCATCTCTTCTCCTTCCCCTCCAAGATGTTCCTGAGCAAAGCTCCCAAAGCTCCTCTCCACCTCAGGAGCACAATATTCACAGATGGAAATGGAAACCCAATAACCTTTCGATGTGTTCACAAGCATAGCAGCAGCAGGGAGGAAAATCAGAGCAGAGTATCTTTCCAGCAGTAAATCACAATTTTTAAAGAGTCTAAGAGTAACCCTTCCCTACTTAGTAGACTCCTTCACAGAGAGCTGTCTGTGAGAAAGGAAAAAAATTGGTTATTTGGCAATTTAGAATTTAAATTTCTAGAGTCTTACACGTAAGGTGGATTTTCAAGAGATGATGTAGCATCTTCTTCATTATTGAGCATGAAATGCAAATTGAAAACAAGGTCAGGGTGACTCACATCTTGATGATCAAACAACATATGTTTAGTCAAGGAAAATATTGCCAAACAAGCCTGATTGTATTTTTTTTTTTAAAGAAAACTGAGAAATTTAAAGAGTAAACTAATGAATTGGAGACAATTTAATGTTTATAGATTTCAATAAGAAATCTGATATACTGCCATTTGATATCCTGAGGGAAGCCATTAACTAAGTTGGTTTCCTCTGGAATGCAGTAAATTGATACAAAGCAGGCCACAGAGCTTCAGAACAAAAAGTGTGATCACAAACCAGAGTCCTCCTAGCATCTACCAGAGCTTCCACAGTGCATGGTTAGGGCCTTCTGACTCAGCATAAGGGGTCTGAAAAGCCATACTGGGAGAAATTTGTTTTCTAGTAGAGACAGCACTAAGTACACAGGGAGCTGCAGAAAAGGAAAGACTCATCTCGAGATGGCAGAGGGAATGAAACAAGGTTTGTGTGGGACATGGTGTTTCCCAGGCAGACACACCAGTGTCTGGGAAACAGGGTATCTGACTGGTACTCTGTCAGTCTCCAAAACCAGTGACAGCAAAGACAATCTGGTTGTGAAGCAGAAAGCAGATTACATCCCAGTGCACAGGGTGACACTGCAGCCAAGGCACTCAGAAACTGGGCAGCTACTGTTGGGAATTTTACTGATTTTCGTAGCCAAGCTCTGTTTTCTCTGATACACACATGCATACCTGTGAAAAATGGATTTAGGGATTTGAGCCCATGTGGCTGTCATCGACCTTGCAGTCAGCAGTCAGCTTGCCAATGCTCAGCTGCCTGTCAAAGAACACTCTGCAGCCCAAAAGGCAAATAACTGGAGAACAAATGGGTGAACTCAGCTATTAGTACCAGCCCCAAACATCTGCAGAGCGGTTTATTGCCGACCTAAAGTCAAGCTAGTGCCTGAGCTGGATACAGATTGGCAAGGCCATGAGTGTAGGCTTCCTATCAGTCTCGCAGAACTCCTGCTTTGTGGTAACAGCAGAAATAGGAGGGGGAAAGTATTTTCATCACTAGAAGACTTTATCTTGCAGTTCCGAGAAAATGGGAAAATACGGAAACAGATAAATGGGAAATTAACACTGTGCTTTCCTCCTTAACTTTAAAATTTTTCTATGGTTATTAGAGAGGCTTGTGCTGGTTTGTATAGCATTTGAGCTTTAGGGGGTTAACACACATTTAACTCAAAGATTTTTTCCTGAGTAAAGGAAGTAAATTCTGCTCTCAGTGGTGGGTTTTGTGTCCCGACCTACTCTCCAAAGCCTTTGACACACCATTCATAGTGCATGGGCAGCACAGGAGGAAATTGCAGCACCTCTGTCACAGAAATCTGCATGACAAACTCCCTCTGCCCTTCCCCAGACCTTACCTTGTTGCCTGTAGGTTTTGTCCTCACCTGGATGAATCTTTGGCTGCAAACTCTCACTCTGGACCATTGCAGCCCTCTGTCTCCCAAACAGACCAGTGCTGTGCCATACCCACAGAGTCCAAAACTGTAGGGGGCTTTGGACTAATTTCCATATTCCAGGGAAAGGGCATTTCTGTCAATGGCAGCACCTCTGCTCTACACAAGCATGACAATGGAGATCTTTTGCTTTGCAGCTGAAGAAGAAACTGGGCTGCAAAACTACCCAGATGCTGGGTGAGCAGACAGTCACGAGCCAAGTTCACCCTCCTGGGAGGGTTTTCCCCAATGACCCTGGCCAGCAAGTGGGAGGCAAAGCAGCTCCTCTGGGCAGCCACAACCTCCCTGACCTGTGGCAGCCACCAAGGCTGTGGCCATCAACTCCTTCCACTGAGGGAATCGTACATTGGTGAGCTTGGCTTTGATTACAAGATTAATTTCACTCCTTCCTTTCTCTAAGGCTTTAAATACTGCATGTAAATCAGAACACTTTAAAGTGCTCAAAAAATATATATTTTTTTAAACATACCTCTAATGGACTTTCACCAGAACAGAGAAACAACTGCTATTAAGACATCTGTGAATAGCTTATTCCTTATCCTAGGGATATCATTTCTTCCTACTGCGTGCAGGAATGTGGCATCAGGTCCACGAAAGCTTCCCAACATATGGGGAAAACTGGATAAAATCCAAATGGACTGGAAACTTTTGTGTGTGTGAAAAAAAAAAGAGTTTGTACAATATTCACATTCAGTTTTTATTTGCAGACTGAACTGAAGAGAGGAAATAAAATTCAGATCACTCTTGGATTTACTGGGGACAGTTTGGTTTAGATTTTGGATTTTATTTGGTTCGTTTTTTAAAATATAGAGACTTCTCCTAACTTAATAAATGCATCAATCTATTACATTAAATTTCATTGTTACCTCTTAGGTACAATAAGGATGATAAAGCAATGGAAATGCTCACTTGGATGAAGAAGCTCTCATCTTATAGCACCTATATCTTCTAGAAAAAATTCATTGCTACAGAGACAATTACTATTTTTCAGTGAAATTAAGTGTCTACATGGCTTGAAAGCTGTCTTGCAAGTTTCATTCCTAAACAGAGAAACTGAGAACAGACTGTTTTTCTCTTTTCTACTTTAGAAGGAAAAAAAACCCAAAGAAACAACACAACAAAAAACCAACATCCTTAAGCCTTTAGTTACACAGTTTGTCTCATTTCTTTTCAAGCAAATTTGCCTTGTAAGAAGGAACCACCAGGAAAGTGGGGGAAAAAAAAGTGGTGTCAATGGCAAATGAGATACATTAAAAGTAATGAAGTGGGGATTTTTATGTATGTATTGGTGTTCCTTGGGATTTGGTGACCTAATTTGCTTTCTGTTGTATGGGGTGCCCAAATTGTTGTAGTAGGGATGTAAGAAGGAAGGAAGCACACATCTGACTTTTGCTAGAAGAAAAAGAATAAGTCCCAGTTTTTAATCTTTCTTCAAAGTGTAGATGCTGGGAAGGGACCCATCACACCATGGGATTTAGAGCACTGGAGGATTTGCCTTGCTCCCAGGTGAGCAGCAGCCTTGTGGCCCCTGGCAGCCTCTGTATCTTAATAAAGCACTCGAGTCCTGTGACAAAAACTGCCTTGCTCTTCTGCAAAATACCAGCTACAACAGAACCCAGGAGGGACATGAAGAAAGGAGGAGAGGAGAGCAGCAGGGAAGGTCTTCTCTGTTTGACCTTAGCTTTACCACATCATCATCCTAGGACCAAAACTTCATATTTGCCTGGGACACAAAAGCCACTGGGGCAAACTCTTCCCTGCACCTCTGTTACTTGCTGTAAACTTAAAATGCCTGCAGGTCATGGCCCTTGCTGCTGCTCTATCCACGAGTTCCAACTTCCATTTACAGCCCCGGGATGCAACTGGAGCTGAACACATTTCAGAGCTCTCCTAGAACTGAACTCCCAGGTTTTCTCAGCTCTGAGTCAGTTAAAATCCCACACCAGTGTTGTGCTCTCTGTATCCCAACAGGACACAAAATCTCTGAAATGCTGTATTTCATGTTCAGATCTAGGTCAAATGCTTTGCAAAGCTGCAGCTTTCTCCAAGTCAAATGTGCTCCTGCTGTTCACACACCACTGCTCTCTGAGCATCTTTCCTAGCTACAGAAGTCCCAGGCCCATTAGAAGTTACTTAGGCAAATGAATACTAGAATTGTGATTGCAGTTTCAGATAATTTTGCTATGGTGGTCAAAAGTGAACAGACCCTTGCATGACCCAGTCTGAGGTTAATTTCTTTTGAAACAACATGCTTCATGATGTGCCAAACAATTCACTTCTCTTTTGCCTTTATTTAGGTGCTGAACAAACCCAGCCCCTGCTGTGTACTGTAGCAGCAGGGTATTTTTCTTGGAGAAGATTGAAAAATGGTGTAGGTTTTCTCACTTTCTGAAAACTCCAAGTTTCTGCAGTGAGAGGCCTATCGAGACAGCCCCACTGATAAACCCAGGGGCATGTTTATATCAGCCACTCAATGGGTGCTGCCTCTCTTCTCTTGCATCAGCCCTGTCCCCCTGTGCCTTCCCTTTTGGGAGGGGTGGGACACAGATGTGCAGTTCTGCAGCATGGGAGCTCATCTCTCCCCTACAGATGGGCTGAGCCTGCACACACAACACCTCACACACCCTTTGTGATGCCACCAGAAATCAATGCCAAGCAGCCCTGTGCCTGCAGCCTTGGGAAAGAAAAATAAATAATAATAGTATTTAAAAATCAATAATCTAACAGACCCTGGGCAGTCCAGGTCTGTTGGAGAATAGTGATGAAGAGTGTGAGCCCAGGGCACAGTGCAACTGCACATTATTGCAATAGGCAGAGCAGCAGGAGGGCTCAGCAAGAAGCCTGGCTTTGAGAAAGGCCAAACAAATCTTCTTAGCACCCACCAGCAGGGAAGCCATCGCAGAGCAGCACTGCTGAGGAGGAGCAGGATGGAGCATTTTCCCAAGGCAGGAGCAGCCCTGCTGAGCTCATAGGAACACACTCGAGATCCTGCACCTCTCAGCTGGCTCCAGTGACATCTGCTTTACTGACAGGGCTTCAGAGAGGCACCTAAGACAAATATTAAGATATAAAAATATCTTATAAAGCAAAGCATTAGAGCTTAAATTGAACTGGGACTGTATGTTGGCTCCCTAACAAGAGCTGACACATGCTGGGATCAGTTTTATTGGTGAGGAAAGGTTAACACCCTAACAATTAAAATTTTTCCCATGCTGATATTTTCCATTTGTTCCTTTAAGAGTGGAAATAACCGTAGTGACTTTATAGTGATTTCTCTCCTAGAGCATAGGAGTGAGATCTGACATGCTGACCTTCCTCAGAAGCATCATGATTCTTCTGTCTGAAAAGGCAAGTGGCCCCAGGGTCTGAACAGACCCAGATGGGCAGGAGCTCAAACCCTGGAGATTACTCTCTTGCGTGACCAGCAAGCCCATGCCAGAAAACAAGTTTCTCTTCACAGCCCTCATCTAAAGATGGAGTAAAGCTTTGCTCTTCCTGTGGTGAGAGGACGCAGCTCTGCTGACAACAGTGGTCAGCGTCTTCTTGAGGAGCTGCTGTGTTTTCTCCTCTGCCCAGTGTCATCTGTTTATTTTGAAAGAGTGACAAACTCTCTGCTGCTCTCCAGACAGTGATGTTGACCTGTCAGTACAAAACATCTCCCCCCTCCCCTGCCTCTGTCTGGCCACCCCTCCCTGCATCTGCCTGCCTGCGATGGGTGGGAGGAGAGCGATTTCCTTTCACAAAATTATCCCTCTAAAACCTTACCTCAGTTGTTTCTGGACAAGCCTAAAATTGCATACCTCGTCCAGCCACATGCCTTGGCTGTTTTCTGAGCTGTGGCTTTCTTTGCTAGTGTGTGAGCATAACCCCAGAGCAAACACACTACCCGTGTAGTCCCAGCTGCTCAACATCAACCAGTTTTCTGGGCTGGCGAGAGCTTCTCCAGCTGTTCCTCCAGTGTGCACAAAAATGACCATTCTGAAGGTGAAGGTCAATGAAAAGAGATGCTACACAAACATTTTCCTTGACGTTCCTAAAATCACTCCATATACCCCCCAAAAAACCCCAAAGACCTTTTACAAGAGAAACTTCAGTCCATTATATTTCCAGTCCTGAATTTGTGGGTGTTCTACAAGACAGAGATAGTGCCTGAGAGAAGAAAGGCTGGCAGAGCTGCCAAGCCCTTTAGGAAACAAATGAGCAAACAAGATTACTGCTATATTTTTCCTATGTCACAGAACAGGAAAACAGGGTATTTAAATGACTTAGAAAAAGGCAAAGTGATGGAGATATCTATCTGAGCAAAGGCAACGTGATAAATCCTCCCAAAAGCCCAGATGGATTGCTTGCAGTCTCTTATTTTGGGTATTACATAGTGGGATCTGAATTGTTGTATTCTTTATCACTTTCCATACATTTATTCAATTGATAAAAGTAAATAAAAGCCAAAACTCAAGTAGTTGCACACATTTATCAGCCAGGATGGGGCAAACTGAGCCCTTCCAGAGCAAAACACACAGGCTGGGCCAGAGCACAGGAGCCATGGATTAGGCCACATCTGGTGGTAACACTGTGTCCCAAAGGCACATATGGCTGACATGGAATTTACATCTGTCACTTACACAGCACTCCCTAAAAAATCCTCCCTGAAAGGAGCCAGCACTACTGGTACCCAAACTCTGGGCAGTGAACGGCCAAATACTTCATGTGCGTCTCAATGGAGTTATTTTTCAGAGCAAATATTTTTCATGTATTTCATCACAGCACAAGAATGACTTCAAGGTTTTTTTTTAGGGGTGGGTTGGCTTTCACCTGTCAGGGTCTTGACCACTGTCAGATGAGACCAGCCTAAGGTGCTAGATTTGCACACAGACCCCCTCTCCTCTCCTGTGTTTGTCCCATAGCTCTGCCCTCACGGGGACAACCCCACCACTGCCACCAGGCTCTTTTTAGGAAGCCTCCCCACACGGTGCCTTGCCCAGATCCGTGTCCTCAAGGGAGAGGAAAGCTGCCACGGGAGATCATTTTGGCTCCACACCTTCAGCCTTATAGCCATCCTTAGCCAAAAGCATTGCAGCCTCTCATTTGCCCAGAAATCACCGTAAGAAGGACCTGCACACTCCTTAGCAGATGGCCCTTCACCTCCTCTTCATCATCCTCTCCCCACAATGGTCCCACAAGGACTGTTCAAAACACAGTTTGTGCATGGTGGGTGTTTCTCATCAGTTGCACTCAGGTGCCCAGGGACAAGGAGACGCCGCTCTCCAGAGGACACACGGCCCTGGAGACAACGTGGGGCAGTTGGGGCTGGGCTTCAGCTGCCCCCCCAGCACAGTGCTGCCCACCCCCTCCTCAGCAATGGCAACAGAAGAGAGGAGTTCAACACTGGCAAATGCTCAGCCCCAGCCAAAACCAAGAGGCAGCAGAGCAGGCAGCCAGCAGGGTCGTGTAAGTATGAGACACGTGGCGGCGTGCTGCGCTTGACTCAACGGCAAGCACCTCTCAGCAGAGGAACAGTCTCCAAAACCTTCCTTTCCCTGCAGCTGATTAACTGCCCAGCATCCAGGCTCACATTACCTCCGAGACTGAGCGAGCGTGGGAGGGGAGCTGGCAGCAACGGGAGGGAGAGAGTGCCAGTGTGTGAACGTGAAGTGCTCTCACACCACGTTTGGGATTGTTGCATTCCTTGGAGAGACGCCAAATACTCGCCCCTCTCCCGGTTTTTAGTTCCTTTTTGGGTTGGATGGGGATTAGGATGAGAGGAAGTTGGTGCCTGTTTGTTTTTCAGTCAGATGCTGCTGCCCTGATTCTTTCAGGCAGGCTGACAGATACAGACATACCCTCTAAACACTTGCATGTGAGGCTCTCAGGAGCCTCTTTTTAATAGAAACGATGCCTCCTCAAAGCTGTCTCATTATATATTGTAACATGGAAAGGTCCCTCTCAGACAACAGCATTGTTATTTTGTCATTGTTCTTTTGACTCTGCAAAGAGAAAGGGGACTGAGCTGTCCCCATCTCCCAGAGCATGTGGCTGCCACACACAAATGTCAGCCTGTTTCTGAAGGCCAGCATGAAGCAACAGGAATGATCTTGTTCCCGTAAGTCAACAAACAGCGTTTAGAAAGGTCCGTGCTGTGGGAGGATTTCCTAACATAACACAAGTCATCAGACTTAAAACACATGCCTATGCTGGTGAAATTAATAAAGCAACAAGACTGTGTAGGAAAACAGATACAGGAAAAAAAAAAAAAAGAACTTTCTCCTGATTACTTCATCCCACAGGGGTCAACAGCAAATCAAGAGCAGCGTTAGCTGGGAAGGGGAAGCTCTAGAGATTTCTTGGAGAACTTGAAAGGAAATTTGTAGAGTTTAATAACAAAACCAAAAGTTTTCTTCTGAAAAAAACAACCCACAAAAAGAACATCATTTTCCCAGCATTGTACCACAAGAGTATCACTCGTGGGGACGGTGTTGCAACCTGTATGAAGGTTGCTCACTCAAGGAATGAGTGTGGCCTGAGCTACCCAAGAGGTTTTTTCAGCTCTGTTTCTACTGTGTGGAGAACACAAGAACATGTGGATAATGTCTCCCACACATTCACCACACTTTTTATTCAGACAATATTAAAGTAGATCAAAAAATAAGTTTAATATTTTTAAACGTGAAAGAAACCAAACCAAAACAAACAATAAAAACCAACCACAAACCCCCAAATCCCAAGAAGCCACGAGTTTGAGGAAGCTGTGTTAAGGTTGCTGTGGTGATGGAAATTTGGCCCTACCTGCAAAGGGTCCAGAGAGGGATGGACACCCCAGAAAAGGTCAGGTGGCACCCAGACTGTGTTCTCCTCACATGCACATAGAAAAAGCAGACAATTTGAAAATTAGATGGTGGATGTTTTTTCCATATTCTCAATGTTACTATCAAAAGCTGATCTGGTTGTACAGAAGCCTCCAGTCAACCTGCTGGAGCCCAAGAGGGTATCCCAGGGGATATTCATGGCTCTTGGCAGCACAGTCCCAAACCAGACAGACCTTGACTTACCCCAGTGTGGCCATTCCCAACTTTGGGACCTTTCAAGATAAACAATTACCTAATCTTTCAATTTAAAGCAAGTCAAAAAGCAGCATGTTGTCAAAACCTGCATTAAAACCCCACATTCACAGATGCATGCAAAACTACTTTCCTGTGATTTAAAAAAGAAAAAAGCCCACACACTTCTCTTAATTCCTGCAACCAGCTTCTGCCAAAACACTTCATCTGCCTTAAGCTTTTGTGCAAATAACAGGAGATGCACTGTATCTCCAGTACAACATTTGATTCAATATTAACCACTGAAGAGGAGGGATAAATATCCTCAGAACACTATCACCACCAACCCCCTGTGACTTCTAGAAAAAACAGCTTCCCTAAAGCTAAAATTATTTAGAACACAACAGTCACAGAAATAATTAGTCGTTGGCTCCCTAACCTCATCTCAAGTCTCCTACCTGCCTTTCCTAAAGTTATATGCTCTAATTTAAAAAGGTGAAGTGGAAGTTAATGCAATTCCACAAACCATATAAAATAGAGTTATTTAGCACTGAAATATCTGAACTACAAAAATGTTTAAGTTATTTTCTTATTTTTGGTGAGAAAGTAAGAGAGGAATAGCTGTAGTACATCAGTGTTGTTGACTACAGAATTCAGAGGATGGAAGAAAGTTTAACAAGCACCAAGTAATTTTCCTCAGATTTGACTAGTTATAAAGCTTGGAAACAGGATGTTTTTATGCAATCTTGTAAAAGCACATTTTAAATTCTTTAGTACGTGTAGCTATATTGACCTAATGAAGTTCTTCATTTCAAGCAGAACAATGTTTTGTGAGGCTATTACCCTGCAAGTTTCCAGCCTCTTATAAAATACAGCTGCTTCACAATTCCTGACGAGTCCAGACGGTGCCTCTGGGCACCTCAAAGCTCAGTGGCAGATTTGAAAACACAATTCGCAGGTCACTGTCCTCAGACAAAGCTTCAGCTGGCTCTGAGTGTAGTGTGCTAAGAACCCACTGAGTGCAATTTCAACCTACTCTGGCTTTACACACAAAGGAAAAAAAAAATCTTTCGCTTTAATGATTAACCCATGACGCTCACAAGGAGGTTTCTTTTATTGCTTCTGACCTAAATTGGAGCTGCAACTGTCCTTGTGCTCCTCTTTGACACCAGAAACTCATTAGCCTCCCTTGTAACAGTCTAACAGCAGAGCAGATGTGCACTTACCATTGCTCCATACCACAGCAACTGTGAAGTCCCAGCACACTCCTCTACAGCTGTATTAGGAGAATTGTGTCTGTTCTACATCCAACCTCACAGCTACCTCAACAAACACCTTTTATTTCCACAAGCCAATAGCAAAGTCCAAGAAGCAGAGAAGAAAATGCTCTAACTGGTTTCCCTTTAAACAAAATAATTATTCAGCAATACAATCAATCAACAAGTTCAAAACCCTCAATTTTTAAACTAGTTTACTTGAGAGACTTTTCATTTATGCTTCTTAACTGTTAAAAATATTGCAGAATGGTTTGGGTTGGAAGTGACCTTTAAAGTTCATCTAGTCCAACCTCACTGCAACAAGCAGAAATAGTTTCAGCTAGGTCAGGATATAATTTTAAAGCCCTGAAGAGTAATAAGAGTCAACACAAGCCCCCCAAATTGAAGATTTTCACATAATAGTCTGAGCCTTAGAACTGCAATTCCAGATATCAGTTCTACAGAGATGGTTTATACAGGGATGGTAAAGTTTTGTCAGTTTGGGTAGGTTGAGTGAAAATAGGTTGCAAAGAAACCACTATGGGGTAGGTAATGCATGAAGTAAAATAAGATCTAACTTAGAAGCTTTCATAAAATTCATTTTCTATTAGTTCTAAAAAATTGAATGTTGGAGCAGAAGAAAGGCAGGTTAGTTTTCTAGCATAATTAGGAATTTTTTTAAACACTTCTGATAGCAAGTGCAGATGAAAGATTATCTGGATAATATGCTCAGATATTTAAGTTTGATTTGTCCCAGGAACAACAGAAATTATGTTTTTGAACGTTTTGCAGAGGTTTACAAATTAAATGAAATGCCTTTCTCTGTACGTGCATGCATATGTGCACACAGGTTGATGGAAAGCCAAAAAATGTGATCTTTTTCAGAGACAGTCTGAAAAAGTCATAAAAGGTTAAAAGCAAGGGAAACCTCAAAACACCATTAGGAGGTTGGCTACATTTTTGTGGTGCTTTTGGCATCCCCTTCCTTAGCTCTGCCAACCCCAGCTCACCCAGCAAAACCCATCTTTCGAAGCACTGCACACCATAAAAGCAGTGCCCTCCCTACTTGCCAACCTCTCCATCTGCTGCCCCAGCAGGGGTGTTGGGAAAGCTCTGCTTAGATGTCACACTGCCTGTTGCTGCAGACTTCTGCCATCTGCTATTGCCTCTACTCCCATGCCTCACAAAAATATCGATGACTCTAGGTGCAGAGTAATTCCTTTAGCAGGTATTTTAAAATATTATCAATTTGATTTGTGATGTATTCACACAAATGTAACTAATCAGCACAGGTTAAGGAATACAAGGTCAGAGTTGTATGGATATTAAATAACTAAATAAATCCAACAGCCTACCTCAAACCTGTTTCTTACAAAAACATTTTTTAAGCTGTGATTTGGATGGTTTTTGACCTGTGTGAATAACACCATTCTCTCCCAAAGCCAAACCCTACATTCACCACACAGCTTAACACACTGGAATGTCATTTAAAGCCACCCAGTGTCATACGTGGAGACACACCATCTCTGCCCATGCAGCACCCAGAGCTGGACATCGAGCATGCAGGGGACACTCCTCAGGGTGCTGCTGTTAGATTTAAGTATTTACACTCACACGTGACAAACTACACCCTGGATGAGGCTAGATATGTGATGCAAAATATGCCTGGCTACAAAGAGAAATTGTAAAACATAGAAAAAAAGCATTTGAAGGCTAAAGCATCATTCTCCACAGTCCTTCTATGGTCCAAATACAGGCATTATTCACCACACAGACAGACACTAATAGCTTTTAGGACAACCCAGCACACAGAAAACGTGTCACATATAGGGACAGCAAACCCGAGTCCCTGCTATGAAGCGTCCTATTGTAAAAACAGGCAGCAGGGAGGGGGCCCAGGCTGCCTAGTCACAGGCAGCTTTGCCATCAGCTTCTTTCTTCTACTGGATTTTACAAGTGGCCTTACCTTGGTGGGTGCTCCTGGTGCACGGCTCCTCGTCCCGTGCCTCGCCTCTCTCTGCTCCTCAGGGCTAGCGTCCCTCCTTTTGGGGTAACTCAGGCAGGAGCTTGTGACAACGAAGGCAGCTGCTCCACACACCGCTTGTGACCCCAAGCCACGGTGCGGAGGAGCCCCATCCTGCCCGGATGGGGGAAGGGTGGGCTCTGGGGGCAGCTCAGCACCATCAACAGCCTCCATCTGGACCTGGGCTGGCTCACTAGTAGCCCCTCACTGTCCACCAAAACCATCTCTCCACAGCTTGGACATCCTCACAGTTGTGTGTTAAACCAGCACAAGCAGCCTCAGCTCCTTGGCCTGCAGGTGCTGAGCTGAGGGGAAGAGGTGGCCACAGGTGCCATTTTTCTTTGCTTGAATCATGGAATCCTTTAGGTTGGAAGGGACCTCCAAGATCATCAAGTCCAACCCTTGAGCCATTAGGGCTCTAAAGTCCTCTGCTAAAACAGCTCAGAATCTGTCAGGGTTGGAAGGGACCACAAGGATCCCCCAGTTCCAACCCCTCTGCCATGAGCAGGGACACCTCCCACTAGATCAGGCTGCCCAGAGCCTCCTCCAGCCTGGCCTTAAAGACCCGTTTTCTACATCAAAGCTGGCTGGGGCTGCTCCCAAACCCACCCTGGGGAGAGGGAGCTCAGATGGGCCAAGGAGGGATTTGGGGCAGCACCCAAAATTAAGGCCTCAGGGGCTGCCTCGGGTGGACACCGCCAGTTGCAGCCGCCCCTCAGCAGCCCCAGGTGAGAGAGCAGAGCAGGGAGAGGCCTGAGAGGCAGCAGCAATGGAGCAAGGCCGAGGCAGGGAGAAGGGGTGGTGCTGGGGGGGGGTTTCTTTGTTTCTCACCCTCCAAGCCTATTTTAATAGTTGAGAAGTTAAACTAATTTTCCCCAAGTTGGGTCTGTTTCATCTCTGACAGTAATTAGGAAGGGGCATCCCTGCCCTTTCCTCCCTGATTTCCTCCATCCCCTGCTGAAAGGGAGGAGTGAGAGAGCAGTGGGGTGGGTGCCTGACATCTGACCACAGCACAGAGGCTCTGGGTGGATCTTGGCCCCTTCATAGCAATTAAAGCAATAAAACCTCTACAGAGCAGTGTCTTGGGAGATACCCAGGTTGGGACTGGGAGGCAGGCAGGTTATTTGGAAGCATTGAAAAGGGTAAGTGGTGAGAGGAGAGGTAAATTAGCTGACCAGGAGCTCCCCAGCAGTGCTGGAGGGACATCTCCAGCACCTAACCAAGTAAAGGGCAAAGCTGCACTCAGAGCTGACTGAATGTCTTTTGAAAAGACAGCTTCTGCTTTCACTTATCCTGCACAGGCAGGTGCTCCAGGGCTCTGATCCTTACTGAGCCAGGCATTGCTCAGAGGCTTTTCTTTCAGATTTGAAGAAATGCAGGGGGGAAAAAAAAAACTCCAACAACAGCCTATATACCACTTTTCACCCAAGCTCAAAGTTCAGAACATTTGAGGGCTGGAGTGAAGCACACCAAGTCTGTGATCAAGTCACCCCAGGCCATTATCTGTGTAGTCTGATTTTATCTAGATTTAAAGTAAAGTTAGGCTTTTTGCTTAGAAGGGAAACTGCCCATTCAAACACCTGCTAATCATCAAAAAGGGTGGGGAGTGTTGTTGTCATTAATTCAAAGCTTTCAACTTCCCAGTAGAAGTATGAAACTATATTTATAAAAAATAGCCTTAATATTTAACAATGATATATTAAAACAGTCATAGAATGTCATGTCTCTTCAGAGCAATAATTTGGTGATGTTTCTTGAATGTGCATCACAGTTTTAAGCAGATGCACCCTTTGTCCATTTTCACTTGAGATAAAGTTTGTGAAAACACACAGGGCACTGCACAAACAGTTTGCATCTCTAATCATTCTCAATACCACTCCAGCTAATAAGTAATGGCAAAGCAAAAGTTCATTATATTTTCTGTTCCTTCAAAAGCTGTTGCAGCAACTCTTCTGGAAGTCAAACATGGAGCCTTTCATCCACAGTTTTCCTAATAGCTGTTCACATGAATCTTTCAGCCATCCAACTCCTCATTTTGATCCAACGTGGCAATATTATCCCTTGCAAATATGAAGAAAATCATGCTGGAAGAGCTATTTATTAGTACATTACATAATAGAAGTTGTGAACACTGCAAAAGGAAAACAAACCATTAAGCAAGCATTTACCACTACTTTAGTGACAGGTCCTCATGGAGTAAAACTCACTTTTATGCAGACTTGAGTTGCCACCAGGCGACAGGCTGCAGCACTTGTTCTGACCTAACAGGGGGCAATCCATTTAACAGGATCTGAAATACCCCACTTTCACAGAAGCAGCTTAGCAAGGGACAGCTTTTGTGGGAAAAGGAAGACCTGAAAATTTATACTACCTTGGAGTTCTGCTTTTTCATGCTTGAGCATGAAATGTGGACATAAATTGGTTCCCGGGGGTACACAAAGAGAGCAAAGTAGGTGAACATGTAGCAGCTGAACATTTTTTACAACACATTACCAGGTCTAGAAGGCTCGTTTTCAAAAAAATGCAGTCAAGATCACAGCATACACAGAGAGGAAGAAAGTATTGCTCTACTGTGGATTTCTTTTCTGTGCTTAAACACAGAAAAACTTCACTAGTTCCAAGCAAAAGGAAAGGCTGACCTGGTGAAGACTTAGAGGTCAAGCAAGAAAGCTTTCAACATCTTTTTGATATTTCCGCACACCTCCCATGTTGAATAGCACATGAAAACACCCCAGAGTGTTTATCAGAAAATTGTCTTCAGGAACCATAAAAAACTTGATTTGTCTCCTGCCAGATTCTGTGAGCTTGAAAAATTACAGTAAGATTAAAAAAATACTTTAA
>NW_008590325.1:0-18920 GCF_000691845.1 Merops nubicus | reverse complement strand
TCCTGCTGTTTGGCAGCAGGAAAGGGGAAGAGACAGAACGTTAGCAATTCTTTGTCATAACGTTGTGCTTTTATGTATACACACAAACTCTGAAACGTCTAAAAAATTTCACTTAAATGCAAAATGGACCAAGGATACAAAACCTCTCCAATACTTAATTTCTAATACAGCCTTGAAAAGACAACACATTCATATATATTACTTGATTTAATGCCCATTTGATCGTGGATGGTACAATCACAAAAACACCCTGAATTTCTGAAAGGGATTTGACAAACAGAACAAATGCAAATCATCCTGAAGCTTACAAATTCACTACATAATGGCTAAGCAGAAACAGAACATGAAATACTGGGTTTCAGAGTTTTCAGCAGACCAACACATCTGTTCAGCTCAGAAATTCTCTTGTACCTCCCAACGTGTTTACACAATGAGATGATGCCCTAGGAACTACATCCTAAAGTGATTCTGTTTGCAGAGTCTCATTATCTTGCCTCTGCAGCAGTTCCAGGGCTGAGTATAACCACATATCAATATGCAGCTGAAGAACATGGATGCATTGGCCTCAGTAAATAAATTACAGACAGATGGGAAGCAAGGAAGAAATGTGCTGCTGTAATCCAGTAATTAATGTTAAAGAGGAAGTGGGTGGACATTAAAGAATCCTTCTGACTATGAATAATTATGTATTTACTCTTGGTTACAGGAAGTGTGCTGGAGAGTCACTTTGCATAATAATAATATAATTTTTAAACTGTAATAAGAACATCATGCAAAAGAACAAATGCTGCTTTCTATGAATGTCTAAAAAAAATCGAACATGAGTGAATGAAAGTTTAATTATTCATCATGAACAAATGCCTAGCTGAAGAAAATGTGCCCTCATCTAAACTGGCCTTGTAATCACAATGTACTGTTTCTTTCTTACTGATTTTGTTCTTCACACTGGCCAATGATAACCATAAACTATGGCAGTAAAGGTAGATGTTCAAATCCAACACAAAAAGCAAAGGAAACACAAGTCTGCCCAAAAATTTAAAATGCTTCAAAAGTTCTCAATAGTATTTGTTTGAAACTTGACTGCTCACCAGAAAAGAGCAGAAACCAGAGCCAAGTATAGGAAAGCCAAGATCTAGCAGAGGTGAGCAGACACCGTCAGGAGCCAAGGAAGGCAGCAATGCCAAAAAATGTTATTTCCAGTCTTCAGTCATGACTTTTAAATCTCTTCAAAAAAATCCTTCAAAGCTCTCCTCCACACTAGTGGTTCTGGATAGTCTCCACATTAATCACTCCTAGGGAAAGGAGTGAACGTTGTGCTTGCGCAAGCAAAAAGCTCATGAAGTTGCATGTAAAAAACTTAAAAATTAGCCCTATTCTAGCATTTGGAGTCCAAAAGTAGAATGGAAAGAAAGCACTGAGTCAACAGCGGAGCATCTGCAACCACTTTCAGTGAAGATGGACGATAAACAAGTGCTAGAGGCATTCTCAGGAGGAGCTTTCCTATGTGACAGATGCTTTCATCATTCCAGCTTGCTGGCTATTGTCACCCTGTGGCGCAAGGAGGAACACTGCTGGGACAAAGATAGTTTTAATATAGCTGCACAAAAATATCTTTTGGCCAGTAGGGATCAGTTAGCTAGTTGTCTCCCATCCAGTTTCCAAGCAAGATTCAAATCTGTCAGCAATTTAGCCTCACTTACCACGTTAGCTTTGTTTGTATTGATTTCTGGATGCTAGACTGTGTAAAAAAAAATCTCTTTCAGTACTAGAAGCAGCAGCATTTTTTAGTACTGAACTGTTATTGCTAAGCATCCAATGCTGCTTCCAGCTGTTTCAGAGCAATGATCTTTTTGGTATCATGCAATTGCAACCTCGCACTGGGGTGAGCTTTGGAATGAATACAGAGGCTTACTCTTGAGAAACCAAAAGCTGTTCTGCTGCATGGTGGGAAGATTCCTGCTAGAGGACAAGGTTGTGAATATTTTGTTGTATGCAAACTTCAGTTTTCCTCTTGTTCCATCCTCCTTCACCATTAGTACATTCACAAGTAACATATAGCAAGATTTACTGTCTATGGAAGATCTCTTCTGTTCTCTCCACAAAAAAATCTGACATCTTTTATACTTTTAGATGATTCATATAGAGCACAAGATCGGATTTTCCATGGATGGGTTTAATTTTGGGAACCATGTGCATTTCAGGCCTCTTCGAATCTTCTGTCCTTTATAGATAAATTGTGATTTTTATTACAGCAAAAAAAAAAGTGTAACAACATCCATATCAATTTCTGGTTCTAGAGTCATTATGTCAGTGGCAACATTATTTATTGAAACATTCATCGCCCATTGTCAGAGGTGACAAATTTTTACTTCATTATATAATTGGTTCTTTTTCTCATGTTTTGCTTTTTCCATCTGTTAGTTTCCATGAAGTTGCAACACAGTTTTGGCACAAACTAGGCAGTTTCCATCACAATATATTCACCCTTCATATTTTCGTCAAACATCTGGAATTGTTCTGCATTTCTCAGTGGAGCAAATATTGCCCCAATCTTACTCCTTAGAATAGTGGAGAAACTTGACAGCAGATGGTGCTTTCACTAGTGTATAAGGTTCTGCATCTTCATAACCAAGTATTTTCATATCCCAATATAATTCATATTTATTCTGATTCGATGTCAAAAGAATTTCAGACTACTACTCAAAATTACAGCTCAAGATGTTTTAAACAGCACTGGGAACAACAAAATGATACACCATAAATATATTTACATGTAATTCAAATAATTTCAGAAAGTGTTTTCTGAACCATAAAAAAACCCAAAAAAACCCCCAAAAAACCAAACAACAAACCAAACCCAAACAACTTGTTTCCATTTGCCTTCAAGGCTGAAAACTTGCTTTTTGTTGAGAAGTTGTGGGTGAATTGTTTTTGCTTCTACTTATTGTCAGTTTTGCTATTAAGCCTTATTACAGTAAGTAGCTAACATTTGAATCTGTTAATAGTATACTTCCTTCAAAGTGACAGATAAAAATCATCATAACCCCTTATTACAGTAAGTAGCTAACATTTGAATCTGTTCTTTAATAGTATACTTCCTTCAAAGTGACATAAAAATAATTGTAACCATTAGCTCCTCCTAATAACTGTGTCAATACTCAAAACTGGCAAACATGACAGTTCTACTACTTCATTTTGATTTATAAAATTTGCTTTGCTGAGTCATGAAGTCATAAAATATTAAAATTAGTAACAGCAGAAAAATTTCTGTACATCTGCAGCACAGGAAACAGATAATCCCCATTTTTTTATTAATACAATGACCGATTCATCATCTGCAAAACGTGCCTTGTAATTTCTGGATTTTGTTTGCAGATATAGAAATACCCCACATAGTATCTTAATCCAAAAGGAAAACAAAGGAATTTTATACCAAAAGTACACCTTTACTGCATGCTTTTCAGGTTGCAAAGTATTCCTCACTCAAAACTACCCCTAAATCAAAGTAAGAGCTCATTTATATTTTAACCATCCCAGGGACTCTGTACACACTTTCCCTAACTGCCTGCATGTCTGTACAATAACCCACTTTCAGAGAAGCTGTCAAAAAACATTGTAGACACCAGTCATGCATACTGCAAAGTTTTCTAGAAGCCCATTTGTTTTTCCATCTTCTCAAACCCTCAGGAACTTTGCAGCCACTCTAAATAAAAGCCAAGCCTTTCTTTTGCTCAGTTGTCTGTGACAAAATGCAAGCAGGTTCTTCGAGGATACAAGGTAGCTCCAGCAGTGTCCAGACTTGTCTGGAATCAAATACTTTTTATCTTACTTCACAGTACAAGCACAAATTTCTGAATATCCTTGCCTACCACACCTTTCCTGACCAGCCTGCAACACTACTACTCATGTACCTTTTGTAACCATTTTTTTCAGGGCTTTGGAAAAATGAATCTTCTCCACCAAACATTTGATTGGAGTGGGGTGAGACTCTAAGTACAGGTGCCTCACTTTTAACCTTTACACAGCTTGGAGAATCCATCTGTTTTCTCGTGCAACATTTCTTAGTAGACCTCTTTTTCTTCACACTGAAAATCACCAGTTTTGCTCCTCTGTCTGGTGGCAGGGAGGCAATTGGCACCGAGATGGTGAAGCCTCTTTGCTCCTGCTCGTGCTGTGCCATGCCAGCTGGGGTGAATACTGCTTGCACTGCAAGGAGAGCAGACCTCTGATGCTCCACCATCGTCCCTCCTCTTTCACACACCATCTTTACCATCCCGCTGACTGAAGCCACATGATGGTCATTGGAAACAATACTCTCAAATAAATGGTCCTCAGCAGAAGCTGTTTCAGACATCTGTAGTTCATGACTGCTCAGGCACCAGTCACCCCGTGCAATTTCCACTTAGTATACACCAATGTCTTGTGAGTTGATACTCAGCACCATACCCTTCAGTTGTCCTCAGCGGAAGAGTTCCTTGATCTATTCCCTTCCCAGACTTGTTCCTGTATCTGCAAATCTCAGTAGTTACTCAGAAAAACAACTTCAATTACAGTATTCCTGGTTCACTGACCTTTTAAAAAAATCTAAGTGGAGACCTATGTGTATAAAACAGCAAACAAAGGAAACACATTAGGCTGGAGTAATGAAATGCCTGAATGCACCAAGGGAGGTAAGTAATATTAAACTTGTACCACAACATGCCAAGGAAACAGACAAGGTAACATCAAGTACACACTACCTCAGTGTGAAAACTATGCCTCTTGCTAGATTTGGGCTGGTCCTGTGGCCAGCATCCCAAGTAAAGAATCCCTACTGGGTTTTTTTTCTGCTTCTATACAGGCAGTGACAGTATAATGACCACCACGAGAGAACACATCCAACTGTCCTGCTAACCAGACCAAAACTACATACACTCATTAAAAGGGGAAAATCAAAGAATAAAACTCATGTAAGTTATACCATTAAAACCTGCACTGAACCTAATATGAGATAATCCAACTCCTTTCATATTAATTTTTAAGGAGAATCATCCCAAAAAAAGCATTATCATTTAAAGGCCAAACACACTCTATATGGTATAAAAAGAAGAGTAAACACACAGAACATTATCATTTGAAAGAAACATGTTGCCATTTTGTCAAATACTGCTTTTTATATTTTATTAACAAGCAAGCATCCCTTGAACTGGGTCTATATAAAAAATACTTCATTGACCAATCAGAATACAAGGAAGTTATATAAATTTATTTTATGCAACACTGGTTAGATTTGAAAATTCCCATTTTTAATGTTTTAATTTCATCTTTTATTAAAAAAAAAAAATCACTAAAAGGACACAACCCACAAAAATACAATCTGTATCTGCTCTATATTTACAGATAACTGGTCACTATTAAGGCACAGATTTAAAACTAACATTTTTTATGTAGCAAGTCAAATATTTGTGCATAACATAACACTAACAATACGTTACACTGTAATGTCATATTCCCTTTGTGGAATCAAAATAAGTGAGAAATTTTTTTTCTTCCAGTGTGTTCTTTTTTGTGTGAAGCCCTATTGAAAAACAATGTTGTTAATGGGAAATCCTTCACTTTGGTGTAGATGACATAAGCACTGCTCAGCCAACAGACCACATCAACTTAATACTGTATATAAAATCAGTTTCTGAGTATAGTACTCTAGATACATAGTATGTACTTAGAAGGCTAAAAAAAAAGGTAGGAGTGTAAAGTTTTGTTGATGCTTTTGAGTTTGGGCAACATACGCAAGCAAAGGCTGCAGAAAATTCTGTAGGACGTGTTGCTGAACATCAATTTTATCAAATATTTTTAATGAACTAAAGATGATTGCATACCATTTGATTTGCAAACAATGGCCTTGCAAATGCAAACGTTTAAACGACAGCTTACCTGTAAGCACATGAGTGCTCCATGCGGATGGAACTATCTACATGCTTAGAAGTAAGAAGTGTAAATAGTTTTAGACTCACAAGTCGTGGCTCCCACAAAGGTTTCCATGAAGTTGCTCTTGCCCGTGTACCACACACACAATTGCCTCAGGGATACGTGGATGTTGACTTCTGGCATCTGAGCACTGTACCTTTTATGTGAACAACTGCGTGCAGTTCTAGCCATTCAGAGCTGTAGAACAATTTTAAAGCCAGAGGAAGCTATACAGCATTAAGTAGATATGGCTGAAATCAGTACTGAGCAGTTATTTGCTAACCAGAACAAAAAAGTTTACATTATTGCTTGATCATCAATGCCTTCAAGTAATAGTTTCTTGAAATTCCCTTTTTGTGTGTGCAAATTTCTCTATACGTTGTTTTGTATCTCACCTTGAAAGAAAGAATTATCCCTGGAAAGTGTCAAAAGTATTTCTCACCCATTTTTGCATAAAAACCAACTACTGTAAATGTTATTCTAATGCCTTCTGGTAAGAGCACTTGACAGTGGTTTATGTCCATCTCAAAAGGCTTGTACACTGCACATAAATACTACATTACAGTAGAGGTAATTCACAATATTTCTTACGGGAATGCTTTTCAGCAAATTAATGCTTGGAAACTTCATATTGCATTGCAGAAAGAGGCACTTTATGAATTCCTTCATTATATTAGAACCCTTCATAAACCCATAACAAGACATCTGTTAAAGACAGAGGAACAATATTGCCAAATTATTCAGACTTTCACAGTATAAGAATGCCATAGTTAGCTCCAGCCACTTATAACATGGACTCTTTCTGTTGAACTTAACTTGTTTCAGAAATAGTTCATCTCCAGAGTTTTAAACACTTCTGCAGCTGACAATTACAAATCTAGGTTGAACAAAACAGATGATATTACACCTATTTTATGTAGGTCGCTTAATTGCTGCATGCATAGTCATGTAAGTAATATGTGTCATTTATTAAATGGCAACAGTGCTGTCTTGTCAAATTAATTAGTTGTCTGTTTAATCAAACTGACAGCCCAGGGCTCCAGTTTGATGAATGCCTTTCATTCTCTACCATAAAGCTGAAGTAGATCAGTTTAATCTGTTACGTATTGTAGGTGTATAGAATCTAAAAATAAAAGTCTGATATAAATAAGTGTCCTTTAGTGGCAGGGTACTAAAAATAGCCCTTTGCTTTCAGACAACCATTAAAAACAGTTTTAGCATAACAGGCAGGAGTTAAATATGACGACTGCAACGGGTTAATATTGCAAGGTCCATTTTGGTCTTTCATTGCATCTGCTACAGTAAGTATTACTGCGAGCAGCATTAGACTGCTTCATAAGAGCATAGTAGGACTGGTCCACTACCAAGTGGCTCGATTTTGGAACAATCTCCTCAGGTAACTACAAGGGGGACAGAGAGGGAAACATCTGCATAAGAACCAGTTCCTAGTACCATTATAGTGAGATGTGACTTAACGCAGGAACACCTGAAAAAAAAATTGATTAGTGCCAATACAAAAATTGATACGGAAATGAAAGAGAGAAACAGATTTCCACAGGACAAGAAATCAGAACACGTAAAGTGCAGAAAGACCTCAATAATTATTTTAAGCAGTACCAGAAAAATCCATCTCGATAAAAACCAAAACCTATGCTCTCTGGCAACCCAGCTCTTCATTCTTCCTTCATTCAACAAAGTAAAAATTCAGTGCATACATTATAGTTATAGGTAATAAAATACTAAACAAAGAACCCTAGATTATTATTATTGTTATTGCAAATTCTGTCCAATCTACACGAGTAAAACATAACCCACATTTGGTGTTTGGAAAGACAACAGACATAATGTGTTTTCTTTTTTTTGGCACGCTATTGTGCAGACAGAACGCTTTGGTCCTTGACACCCAAACTCCCAAAGTGCAGAGGGTGGCGTGCAGTGAAGGCTGTCCACAGGATTGCCATGTCCATCTTGAGCTGCTGAGCCAGAAGGTGCTGCTACCAGCGCCCGCTGACGCTGGCAATGTCCGAGTGATACTGGCGCGGCAGCCTCCCGCTGGCCCCGCCTTCCAGGAAGGAGGCGCGGAGGTTTGACGGGTCAAAGAGCTTCCGTCGGTTCTTGTTCAGTTCTACAGAGCACAAAATCCCATCAGAAAGTCATTTTAAGGTTCTCATCTAAGCCACGAGCAAAACTACGTAAACTAACAAAATCATAGAATCTGTTAGGTTGGAAGGGACCTCCAAGATCATCAAGTCCAACCACCGAGCTGTAAGTCCTCTGCTAAAACAGATCAGAATCTGTCAGGGTTGGAAGGGACTTCTGTTTATAAAACTGCAAAACCACAGAACACCCTCTGGAGGCACACAGTCTCCTGGAACATGTCTCTCCATGAGAGAGCATCTTGACATACCTTCCCATTGAAAAGAGAGGAGACTGTGCCCATGGAAGTGAGGGCCATGCTTTCTAAAATGAGTGAGTGATGGAGCTAAACAAGAATGGGAATTCTCTTCTTAGGGTTGGAAGGGACCACAAGGATCCCCCAGTTCCAACCCCTCACCCAGTTCCAAGCCCTCCAATATTTTACAACAGTATGACCTGGAAATATCTGTGAGGTGCTTCTTCAGTTTAATGCTACAACAGGGTAGAAAAAGTGCTGGGTTGAGGCTCTTGGAGGCCGCTTGGGAAGCGGGCATCTATTCGGTGCAATTATTTGTCATTGAGACAGCATGGAGTAGGCAATATTTTGCAATATTTTAGATCAAACTGACATAGCTGAAACACTTTAAAAAGACTCTGTTACAACACTCAAAGGCTGCAGTCTTCCTGAAGTACCTGCACACAGAAGGCATGGTTGCAGCACAACCGTGCAATGTCAACCAAGGTGACAGGAAAGCTTATTAGCATTGTGACCATTTCTTTATGCACAGTTCTTTATTTTAAACAACACTGAAGCATCATTTTAATCACTTTTAGAAAAAACACTGCTCTCATTCACACATGCACCTGAAGCTTGTATTAGCAATTGCTCATCCAAAACAGTTTTGCTTTCCCCCACTTTTCAGTTCTTGTAAACAAACTCCACAATAGACAGAAAGCACTGAAAGATGCTTACATCTTATCATCATGAAAACTTACAAGAGTTTTCATGACTGCTACTGAACTAAGTCCACGGCGTTTTTATCCTCTTAATGCTACCATTTTGAATTCATTAAAAACATTAATTTATGGCATCAGTAGAAGAGATGCAATCGGGATAAAAATAATCTAGTGTTACAATGAAGTACAATGAAGAAAACTCTTGCTCTGGTACAGATTCACTGCCTAGAAAACTACAACAGAGCACTCCTATGTGACATGAAATCTCATGCTATTTATTATGATTAGAAAGAAAATCTAGTTAGGCTTTGTATACTTCAAACACATTCTAAGAAATTATATTTGCCTTCACCTTTCTACATGTAGGGTACAAGGCAACCTTTTGAAGTCGGTTGTAAAAACTCCAAATAAGAGTCATGTTTCTTTTCAAACCTACAGGCAATTCAAGTTAGAAGGATACAAACAATACTTAAAAATCAACAACTGATAATCTGTGCTACTTACCCGAGATGGCAAGCAGCATTTTTCTTCTGGCACCAAAAGTGGTAATTCCTAACTCTTTCAAATCTTGATCAGTAAGAGTAAGGAATGTCTGCAGATCAATCTAGAGTAAAAAGAAATAGGAAAATTACACAAAACTAGTATCTCCCCAAAAGTATTAAGCCATAAATGTAGTTCAAAATAGCTTAAGTTTTTTTCCTACTCCATTTTACAGTTACTCTGCCGACTTATTCTTAGCACATAAACAGTAATCACTGCTCTCCAACAGCTTCTTCACACAGTTGCTCAATTTGCTGCTCTGCATTTCTGGCAGATAAGAAGCAAGAAGTCTTAGAAAAGCACAGAATTAATCTGGTTTATCTGTGACTCTTGAGATTTTGAGTATTTACCACAATTGCTACAATGTATTTGGGAACAGTCAGGTATATAAAGTCTGTAGAAACAAACAGTGGAAAATTGTTTAGTTTTCACTCTGATCAAGCTACTTGGCTCATCTCACTCCTAATCAGCAACTCTTGAGGTAACAAAAACCAAAACAAAAACAATTCCACCTGTCAAACAGAAACCATCTCCACTGTTAGAAACCAACACAGACATTTCTCCTTTTTAGGAAAAGAGCTAAGATGCTAGGAAAGGATTAATGACTGAATAATATGGGTATTATGGAACATGCAGGGGAGCACAGAGGAGATAAACCTGAGGAACTGTACACAGAATTAACTGAGGGACAGCTGGATTCATTTGTGCAGACTGAGGATTGACCTTGCCACTTCCAGACTGGTTGCACTTACACCCATGCTGGTGTCTATCCCACACCTGCCAATGTTTTGCAATCCAAAAACCAGTTCATTGGCTCAGGTGCAGCCAGCTCCTAAGCACTTTTGTGCAGTACTGCACAGGAATAAAACTACCCTACAGCACTTAAGCAGCATGATTAGGGAAAGGAATGAAATGCACCAGATCCAGCTGCCCCCAGGCTGAGACAGCAGCAACATATTTCTGTGGCCTCAGGACAATTCATTGAGCCCATATGTGAGTGATTAGTGCAAAGGAGAAGGTACAATTTTGCCTTGTGACTACCCCTGTAATAGCACAGGGTGTTACTACATTTGAATTGAATGTGCCCCTGGTGTGTGCAGTTTTTTCTCTTGTTGAAGCAAATTTGAAGCTAGACGTTGACACACCAGAGCAACTCAAGCAACACGAGTTGAAGGTTCTCCTGGAGTTTGGTCTTCATGAACACATTCACAGTTCTCTTAATGACAAGTCAATCTGTGCAAAAACCCAGTTTGTGTGGTCTGTTAGGAGAAAACATGCATATTGAGACTAGCAGCTGCTGCAGACCTCAGTGCTGAGAAAGATGCAATGCAGACATATGGGTCCAGTACACAGGAAGATGGCAAGTCAATACATGTGACTCCAGCATTGGCTGAGAGAAGATGTGCTACTGAATGTTGGCTGGATTTCCATAACCTATACATGAAGCTGACTGAAAGCTAATAAATTCTAGTCCTAGCCTACAAGGAGAAGCCAAGGTTTAAAATTTCCTTGAATTAAAAAAGAAAATCAAACCAATATTAGTTTAAATTTTTTTTCAAAGTACAAATCAAAGGTGCAGGACAAAGTAGTACTCATGTCCAGGCTGGTTATCTGGAATTGAAACAGATGTGATACAGCTTTGAAAGAACAACTCAAACATCCTGTCCCAAGACAAGACTTGGGAGTGGCTTTGGTCAAAAGGCACAGCAACTACTACTGGAAAAAATGCTACCAACACAAATGCACCTTCCAAAGGAACACTGACCTCTTGCTGTTGGAATACGTCTGTGTATTTGCCCAGCCCAAGTTTGCTGAACAGCTCAGGCAGATCAGACCCCTTGAACAAAGTGTTCAGGTTACAGCCATTGCTCCCTGTCAGCGAGGAAATGCAGTCCATGTAATTGCTGCTACTCAGATAGTGTTCAGCTGCAAGGGAAGAAGTGCACTTTTAAGTCACATCACCAAAGTGAGCTATTTTCTGTCATATCAACATTGTATTCAATTAGATCATTAAATTAACAAAATATTTAATTCTTTGTTCAGAGAAAAACCTTGCAGTGGTCTGAGGGAACAAACAGTATAAAGTAAATATTTTGTTCATTAAGTTCCAGCGTTTGTTTTCTGCAGAAAGGTATTTGGGTAAATCTTTTAAGCAATAACATCACATTGTGTGAAGTGTCACATGGAGACAATTCAGGAACTCATATGGGAGAAAGATCTGCAAGACCTTGTTGATTTCTCTTTTTAACCCCCTCCTTGCTGCTCCAGTAAGTATTCCTGAAAACACCATTGCACACAAATGCAACCAGCCCTTTTTGGTCTGGATGGGGAGAAAATCACTCTGGAGCAATTCCTGGTAAAGGAACTACTTAGTAGCCACATGATTTGGCTACCATTTTAATACAATACAGACAAAATTTAAATGCAATAGTTTTCTAAAAATCTATCACTGGAAATACTCTTGCTACACACTTTTAAATTACATTCCTAAAGGGTATCTATTTTTAAACATGTTTCCAGGGTCTAGTTCTTAAATACCCAAGAAAACTGATTTAGCAGTGCAATGCCTTTCTTCCACGTGTGCATACTAACAGTATGGAATCACCTAGTTCATAATTATTTTTCCTCATGCTGCATAAGAAAATGATAGCTCCCAGGGAGTGCATCACAGGGCTGCACTGAGTGCTCCCTCCCTTACTACAGACACAGCAAAGAATAACAGTGAAGGCTGCAGGAGGCAAAGAATACTCTCCCAGGTAAGTAAAATCAAGATTGCTTCAGAGTATTCTGCTATGTTCTCCACTGTATAATGCCAATAGGATGGGAAAACCACAACTTTTCACAACTGGCTATGCTACATTTCTTCTTTTCTGGGCACAAACTGTTTAGGAGCATTTGGAATCAGATTCACAGACTTTGGAGGATTTCTATCAACCTCAGCTCCATTTTGGAAAAAGGAAACCTGTTCAATGTTGACAATGTGAATGTTAGAAGTTTGACAAATGAAGCAATAACTAAGTTGATTTTTTTAGACTTTGAAAGCTGATAGTGAAGAAATTGAAGCACCAGAGTAAGACAACACTAAAATTCATGATCCTACACTCAGGGCAAATGATGCAAGGTCATGTATTGAAAACTGAATAGTAAGAAATATTAAGAAATACCTTACTGGTGCAGTCAGGAAGCATTATTTTAAAAATAAAGAAGAAACTCAACAGTACCATGCAACTGTGTCAATGAAGACCTACATTTTACTATGCTGGTACCTATAGATTAAGGTAAACACAGTTGCTCAGCAACTCAGATATTTCTTTTGTCCCTCCTCCAGAGTTCATACTTTGGGAAAGCTACAGTTATAGCTACAGAATAATTTCCCTACCACAAATGTATTCATGCTTCTAATTTTCTTCTAATGCATAAACAGATTTTTTTCCCTTGCTTATTTTGATTAAACTAGAGCTTGTGTTTTTGTTCAATCAGCTTGGGAACGTCAATGGCTTGATTTCAAAGATAAAATTCACATTTCTTTTGCTCTATGAGTACTTAGAATATGATAGGCAGTAATTCACAGCTGAATTAATGTACTTTTTAAAAAACAAGAATAATTACAAGTATACCAACCTTTAATATTCTCTCTAATGCAAGCTATCCTTTCTTAGGATGTACAACTTTTACTATTTGTGTACTTTGCTGTTAATCTAGCACTTAGGATTTATTCACCTTTCTAAGAAAAATGCAACAAAAAGTAAAATCAGCCATAGTAGTTATTTCCCCATGATGCAGTTAGTACAGACCAGTATTCTCTGTCTCTACTTTTCTGTTTTTCAGAAAGGCATATATTAAAGTTAACAAAAAAACCAAAAATATGTCTCAAAGAGATCAACTCGAGTAAAATTTCTATTTAAAGTCTCAAGCGTGGTTTAAAAATTAATTACAAAATTTACAGCTTGTATCTACATAAACTAATGATTAAAACCATATACTGGCCCATGCCAAATGTATGGACAGTTGCCTTTTATGACCATAAAGAGAACCATGTTTTAAAATTCATTATCAGCAGAGATTATGACTCCTCCACCAGTGAGCAAATAGCCCAATAAAGACCTGGCTGTTGGTTTTGCATCAATAACAGAGCAGAATGATGGTCGCCTAGAAATATGCTTTTATAGAGACCTGTTTTCAGTACACCCTGAAACACCTCTTCCAAGACAGCAAAGCCTAATGTCTTGCATTTAAAAAATATCCTTTCAAGTTTCCTTTTGGATCACTATTTGTCTATGATGTTACACAGTCCTGCATATGCTTTCACTTTTCCATTTGTAAAGAAGTCTACAGGTGTCAGCACTTTAAACTCCTACTGATGTCAGGAAACATTTATATTAAAATAAATATTCATTGCTATATCAACATGATATTTTACTTTTTTTTTTTTCCAAATCAGATCTTAAGACTGTATTAACCTGATTTATTTTGTTTCCGTTTGGGGCTACCAATTGAGGAGACAAATTCATTGTGAGCTGCAGGTCCAAGCCCGTTCCGGTCCCTCCAGTTCTCAGATTCACTGCCACCCCCCAGGTGCTCCCGGCTGTTGGACCTTGAGAGAGACATTGATGAACCCTGCAAATCACAAGAAGAAAATTTGGGCAGAAAACCAAAGTTTTGTTGTGACTCAGATGTTTTCTTTGAAGCAGCTCAATTAAAAACACTTCAGCTTTTAATGCTTGCAAACATTACTTTGGCAGATGATCAATAGTCAAATAATTGCACACTGGACACAAACCCAGCAGGTTTGCTGAAAACATGCAGTTGACAGCTTTTAAGCAGAAGTTATTTAAAGACCATACTTCAAAATAAATTGCTCAGTATTTCCAAGTTGGTTTCCAAAATGTTCCATGGTATCAAATTCCCACAAAAGTTCTAGACAAAGCAGCCTAATTAACTACATCCCTTCAGGGGGAGAGGAACATCATAAAACATCTATTTGAAGGTAAATGGATCAAGTGCACAGTACCTGACAGCAATATTGTACACAATGTAACAACAATTCTGCAAGGGTTTGTGAAGGTGCAGATGTAGTTCTAGACAAAGCAGCCTAATTAACTACATCCCTTCAGGGGGAGAGGAACATCATAAAACATCTCTTTGAAGGTAAATGGCTCAAGTGCACAGTACCTGACAGCATTATACACAATGTAACAACAACTCTGCAAGGGTTTGTGAACATGCAGATGTTTAATCTTGGGTGGTGTGTCTTTTTGTTGTGGTGTTTTGTTTTTAGATTCTCATATTCCTGTAAAATACTAATTATCAACTCTTGTCACTGTGGGTCAGAGTGTTCCAAAATAAGACAACAGTGGGAAGCATCAGTTAACTAGGGAACTGGATGTAGATATATCCAAAAAGAGTGGGATATTATTGATAGCACACGTTTACATGAATTAAAAATTGTGGAACCAAAGGAACAATTTAGTTGCATACACTTGTGCCAAATCCCAGCTGAAAAACCTAACTTAGGAGGCAGCAATCTTTAATACTATTCAGGAAAACTGACACCACTCAAGAAAAAAGGGAAAAATTACATGTGATTGGCAAAGCTGGGAAGGTATGAGCTATGCTTGGTATGATTGAACAAATGAGGAAAGTCAGGGATTGACTTCAAGTCTTACAACAGAAGAAAAGACAGGGCCTCTACATTGTTAGATCACCATGTTGGCTAAATGTTGTGAAATAAAAAAAAAAGATCTTATCCATTGTTTCTGGAAAACTGAATGCACAGTAAAACACCATAGTGAAGATGAAACGTTTGGTGAGCTTGTTTTGCAAATTAGGTTCCCAGACATTAGGTTATAACACCAATACTACATCTGTTCAAACACTTCAGCACAACTCCCAGCCGTGCATGTGTACAGAAGCAGTGTGGCAGCACTGCCTGTAATACAGGTCATGGAACAGTTTGAGTTGGAAGAGGCCTTAAGTTCCAACACCCCTGTCATGGGCAGGGACACCTCCCACTAGACCAAGTTGCTCAAAGCCCCATCCAACCTGGCCTTGAACATATCCAGTGTTGGGACATGTACAACTTCCCTGGGCAACCTATTCCAGTCTCACCACCCTCATAGTGAAAAATATCTTCCTAATTCCTAATCTAAAACTACTCTCTTCCAGTCTGAACCTGTTACCCCTCATCCTATCACTACAAGCCCTTGTAAAAGGTCCCTCTCCAATGTCTTGCAGGCCCCCTTCAGATACCGGAAGGTTGCAATAAGGTCTCCCCAGAACCTTCTCTTCTACAGGCTGAACCACCCCAACCCTCTGAAGCTGTCCTCAGCCCTCTGATCATCTTTGTGGCCCTCCTCCAGATGCACTCCAACAGGTCCACATCCTTGTGTTGAGGGCTTCAAAGCTAGATGCAGGAGTCCTGGTAGGGTCTCATGAGAGCAGAGTAGAGGGGTAGAATCATCTCCCTCAACCTGCTGGCCATGCTTCTTAGGATACAGAAGCATCAAAATGATGTTGAAGACTAAGCAGAAGGACACAAAGAATCCAAGATTTATAGCTTTTACCAGGTGTTTCCACAGTAGCTCATACCAAACAATGGAGACCAGAATCCTAACACACCAGCATTTCACTGGAGAGAGCTAAGCCTGTGCTGTGGACATGGGCAGACCAAGGGACTAAGAGTGCTCTTGGTTAGAATGACATGCCTGCTTAGAGACTAACAGTGCATCACAGTCTGGGCAAAAACTACACCCCAGATCAATCAGCACAGAAAAGTATGTAAAAAAAGTCACAGGTTTTGATGGAAGCTTCTCTCTCCCTGGTTAACCCCTGCAAGCTCATTACATGTATCCAAACCTATTACATGTAGTTGAATGACACAAACACTTCACAGGTCAAGTGGGGAACACCAAGCACATTTTTACCATGGCTGAGTACTTCTTTTGCTTTAGAAGATAGGATTATCCTAAAGAAAACCTATATGAAGTCCCAGTCCTGAAGAAACATGTCATGTATATAAAGAATAAAAGGTGTCTTTATGGAAGCTGGGAAAGATTACAGCAAACACACTAAAAAGCAACTTCAGAACACCTTTGAAAAGAAAGGAACAAATTCCCTGCAAGATTCCCATGGTGGGACTCTGAATAGACTTGCTGAACCCTGTTGTTGCCTTTTCCCTGAGAAATTTCCAGGCCCAGTGAACGTGGTCAACAGAGAAAGTTGTTCCAGTTTTAAAACTTTGTCAATAGATGACCTGCAGCCATTTCTTGTTCTAACATTCTGCTTCACCATCCAGAGATTCACATCATAAAGTTTATCTGTTATATACACATTATTTTAACCAGGTTACAAAATTTTTACCACTTGTGTGCAACTATTGAGACATTTGCTTCTATGGGAGCTTATGAGTTGTCTTAAGTTTAAACAAATCTATCTTCAGAAACACAATTCTGTAAAGCTAGAATAAGATTTACAAAGCAGATAATTTTCTGTGTTGGGCTGAACATATTCCATACGCCTTAATATTTACATAAGAAACATTTTTGACCATCAAAAAAGTACTCTGAACCCTAAAAGGCAAGCTAAAAAAAAAAACCTATCTGCAAGATTTTTCACATAAGTTAGACTGTTCTCACAAGAAAAGCTTCCAGTTCTAGTTTAGACTTTTTTATACCTCATATGTAGTTGTCATAGATGGCTTGTACGATACGTGATTTGCTCTTCTTAATTCCTTGATGGTTTCTGCAGGCATAGATTTAGAGAACCCCAAACCACTCCATGTATTTGTTGGAGTTCTCACTTCTGTCACAACTGGCTTCTTTAACATAGCTGAAAAAGAGAAAAATGAATAAATCTCAACCTTTACTAAAGGTCCTGATATGATAGTCTGAAATCATGGGTGCTGAAAGACTTCAAACCAAGCAATAAATTCTAACACCTCCACTTCCTGCACAGCTTGAATCCTGCCTCTCTTTAAGGCAATTTACTCTGTCAGGTGGTAAACCCCACAGGACTCCAAGGAAGCCAAGAGAATCTTATCTGTTTCAAAAAGAGAGATTTCTGGTTTTCTTTTAGTGTGGGGGTATTTGGTTTATTTTTAAACAAGTTAAGATATGGTTAAGTTCCCTATCAATTTTGTAACTTAATTTATCCCTGAAATCAGGAGCAACCTTGCTAATGTGACAAACATCTTACAAGTTTAATTTGCTTCCAAAGAAAGTATTAGATCTATGAGGTCTCTGAAAAAAATGTGGCTCATTTGCATATGGATATGCTCACACAGAGAGCACCTCATTGGCAAGTTGTTTATGCTGTATTTCATACTATGAATATATGCCTAATACAACATATTTCATACTATGTTGGTATTAGGCAATTTTTGCAACATGAAATCTAATACATAAGTGTTTTACTATCAGCTTTAGATGTGATTAAAAAAAAAATCAAACTACCTAACTGAAACTTCAGAAAATCCTTTCAGCCACGTACTAAGAAACTTTCCAGAAGTCACTGTTTATCCACATACCTTTGGTTGCCAGTAGCTTCTTCTGTTCATAGTCAAATGCCTAGAAATCAAACGTGCAAAATATAGCTTAATTGCCATTCTAATTAAATGTCACTTCAGTACTCAGTTCTTAGTAAATAGAAAGGGTTTAAAAGGAGCCAGTGCATACATCTAGGAGAAATCTGAAGTACCACACAACAATTTGACTGGTGTCCAGTTAGAGCCTTAGTTACAGCAGTCAAACATTGATAACAAAGATGTTAAATAACCACCTGATTCCCATTTCAGTGAGATGGCAGCAGCATGGACAAAGCAGTTGAATTTATTTTTTTTTAAGACTACTTTTTGAACCATAGTTTCTCTTCCTTAATCATCTGTTCTTAGCATTTAAAACATTCAACAGCACAAAAAAGACTAAATATATTTTAGCAAATCTAGGCACGACAGTTCATTATAATAATCTTTCAAGTTTACTACTTCTTCAACTGAAAGTAAAAGGACTTAAGTGTTGTGAAAATTAAAAAGACATTTGCATTTGCACTAAGACAATGGAAGATTTGACGTTTAGAGAAGTTATGCTTCTTTGAATTATGGATTACCAAGTCTAAATATGCACAAAACTACAAAAAAACAGTATTTAACCTGGAGCTTTAAAATATTTTCTTGAAATAGCTAGAGGAATAACTACAGAAAAGGGCTGCAAAACACTAACCTTAATCTTGTTCCACTACTCCATGCAGTCTAGTTATGCTCCCACACTGATGGATTTTTACTGAAAACTACTCTGTTACTGCTGTTTGATTAAGAGGCAAAGGGGTCTCTCTCTTTAGGGAGATTT
>NW_008590324.1:0-15115 GCF_000691845.1 Merops nubicus | reverse complement strand
TATGATTCTATGATTCTATGATTTAGAAATATTTTTAGCTACACCAAGTTATGTTATGAAAATACATTTGTATATGCATTTTTTAAATGGTTTTTAAAATAGCAGCAGACAGAAGTGACATACCAGGCAAACAGGCAGTGTGATGAACCTAAGTAATTTACAAAGTATTAACAAAGTAGAATCTGACAATCTTCCATTGCTGTAAGGACACAGCTAAGTGAAAAGTTAGCAAACATTAGGGTCTTGGAAAGAGTAAGCAAATTACTCTTTTCCCATAATTGTATACAAATCATTTCATGTTACTTAATCTTTTGGATTGTTTGAGGTTTTTTTTGCATTTGTATGAGTGTTTGGTTTGTTGTTTTGGCTTTTTTTTTTTGTTTTGTTTTGTTTTGTTTTTTCTTTTTGTTTATTTGTTTTTGTCTTTTTTCCCATTATTCAAAATGATTTGTTATCCAAAGAAACCTAGTGAATATAGATTTTATTACTAGGCAGGAAAAACATTCCCAACACTTCTATCTTCATTGACATTTCTTAATAAGGTAGTAACAGAACTATTCACTGCACTTTAAACTTTCACAGCAAGCCTGGAATCCTTCTTAATGATGGTGACAGAGTAGGAAATCCATGTGCAATTCCATTTGTCTCTCTCAGAGTTATACACAAATCAATAAATGAAGATGTGGAAGAGGTCAGCATCTCTCCTGATAATGTGCAGTCTGGAACTGAGAATAGGACTAAGCTTTTTAACTTTCAAGATAATGATGGTTTGTATTTTGAATAATTTATCTACTTAATCATTGCCAAATGGTCAGAGATCCACAGGTTATATACACAAATACATATACAAATATACACATATGTATATGCATACCTTATGACAACTGGTATTTGAGAAGAAAGAATCAACCATTTGCCTCCAAGATAGTGTCAATAACCAGCATATGGTACTCTCTCATTAATTATTTTCTAGTCAGAGCACATCAGCAAAATAGGAAAGCTTCCATCTGGGACAGACCTATCCCAAGAAGAACAGAACTGAGGAATAAGGATGTCTGAAACCATTGATGAACTACAGGACAACTCATTTTTAAGGACTAAGGGTCACGAAAGAGGTATTAGGTCAACCCGCATGGAGTGTTGAGGAATTAGTAGAAGTATCGTATGCAGGTTCAACTTCTCTGCAGATTGGTGCACTGTATTTTTTTACTGGGGGAAAAATGACCTCAGTGCAATCCCTCATATTTTTTTCAGTTGTCATATACCCAGGCAAGGTGCAACTGCAATGTAATTGAAGCTCTGGGGAAGGGTTTCTAAGCAGCAGGAGGTCAGCTGAAAACATGATATCGTAGTATTTGAAAACTATGCCAAATTCTTGTGCCATGAAGAGACTCTTTCTGGCACTTGGACTCTGGAGTCCTTAGCTCTCAGAGGTGTGGGGAGTTCATGAACGCATCTTACTCTGAATCACATGCACACTGCATTAGCAACAGTGATGAAAAATAAGATATATTAATTTCAGTCTGATAATATAGTGCATGTAATTATGCATTAGTAGGACAGAAAAGACACAGTAATGGAAGCATTAGTTTATCTAAAATATCTGTTACGTTTTAAGGAGTAGTAAGGTAGAACATTAGGTAGTTATCACTGATGCTATAAAATGTTCAAATATTATTTATTATTTGGAGGCTGACATGTAATTTCCAGATAATGATATCTCTGATTTTCCATTTTCAGTTTTTAGACTTGATTACAGGATTTGCAGATTAGTGTAAGCAAGAGATCAAGTTGAACAACTCACTAGACAAGTGTCAAGCAATTGATGCTGACCACTTCTCACTGACAAGATAGATGTTATTTAACTATGTGGGCAAGAATTATAATGTCTGGAACAACACTGATCATTAGATTGGGTTAAAAGATGCTTTTTAAGCATTAAACTTAAGCATTTGAACAAGTCATGAACATTAGAGGAAAATGTTATGAGGGAAAGGAGTCAGAGAGAGCAGACTGTATGGCTCAAGCAAGGGTGTTGGGAATTCTGCCAGGTTGGGAATAAGAGGACTGAACCATGCAAGAATGACAGCTAAAGAAAAGAAGTTGTAAAGGAGTGGAGAAAAACATTTTAATGATAATTTTGAGGTAATCTTAACTTTTAACTTTTTGTAATAGAATTTCCATGGGCAGTTATCATTAGGAACAAATAAACCATATAAAATGTTAGGAGAAAAAAATATATTTGTCTTTTACAATGGGAGACCATTCAGCAGGGAACAAAAGCAGAGGATTGTTGCACCTAGCTACTATAAAGATGCATGCATTGCCATCAACATGTTCACTCTTGTACTTTTATTTTCATATTTATTTGTCTACACTTGTACTTGCACAGAGCTTTAAATGACACATTTATTGATAGACAAAAGGTTTAGACAAGGCCCCTCAGGTGACTGCCTAAAATGTGACATGCAGACATTTACTTTCCAACCCAAATTCCTCTAGAAAGATTCACTTAGGAATCATCAGGGAGGAAAGATTGAGATTGCAAAGTAAAGAGAATGCTGAGCAAAACCAGTAGATTTTGATTAAAACAATGATTCTTGAGGTGGAATTCTGATTCAGAGTACAAAGGAGAAAGAGTGCTGTGCTTTATTTATTTTGTTAGATTTTAAAGAATAAGCCAAGTTTACCAAAATGTTTACTGTTTTCTACCACGTAAGATGACCTTAGCAATGGTAGGTGCAAGTTCGGTGGCCCTGATAAACCTTCTCATTCAATGGGTTGTCTCAAACCAGGAGAACCAGATCATCTTGATTTCTTGTGGTGTCAGACAGTGAGTCAAAAAATTTGATTGTTTGCCTTACCCTAGGCCTCTTTTGTGACACGGTCAAACAGTCTAGGTCTAGATTTTTTAAGTAGCTAAACTGTGTGTGGTTTTCAGTAAGAGCTAGGCACTTACACAGGAGATCACTGTCATACCTTTGCATTATGGGCCCCATTTTGTTTCTCATTATGGGTCTTTGTTTCTCATCAGAGAAATGAGATAACAATATATAGTTGAAAATGTTCAGTTAAGATTGCAAAGCTCTACTGTCACAGGGGCTGGATAAGCTTGGAAGACAGAGAAAAGGATGATAAGAGCTTTCTCATCATAATATTGGTCAAAAAAAAGCCAGATGTCAAAGTAGGTAAAGGTTTTTCCAAGCATCCCCACACATCCATTTTATTCCTTAAATCTGGATTCACTTTTAATTTATGAGATCTGAGAAAAACCTGCTCTCCTGCTTCTGCACTGGGATCATGTGCAAGTGAACCTGGTTGTGAGAAGACTCTTGTACTTGGAGGTGTAGTGCCCTTTCCCTTAATAATGAGGATGATAAAACCAGGTATAACAAGGGGCTTTGTACTGTTGGAACAAATTAAGTCACTTTTATTAAAGCAAATGAGGCAGTTGAGATCTTTTGAAATACCCATAGCGCCTACATCCTGCAGATGTCTCACTTCAGTCAATTAATCAGCCATTTCCCAGAGCACCGTAATTGTTTATGCAATCCACTTTGATATGTTTTATGGCATTTTGTTTAATCCTCCCCAACTTTCCATCCCTGGCAAGAGCTTTATGGTAACATAAACCGTAATTGTGCAGTAAAGAAAATCACCTTATGTTACAGTCTACAACTGCTTTATCACCCTCATCCTAACATACATAACCTACATTCAACCAGCTAAATATGGTGAGCAAGGCTGGGCAGCACACGATGCTGTCATAGCATGTAAATGCAATGACTTCTTGACAAAGAACTTAACCCCTATCAGAAGACAGAGTCAGAACTGTCTATGGGAATTTTTATGTTTCTCAGCGAATGACAGGAAAGGGGATATATTTCCCTTATATTGCTATAAGCTGAAAGACATTTTCCGATATTAAAAAAAGCTTTCTTAAAGACAAAAAAGAAGATAAAAACTTTTTTTTAAAAAAAAATTGTCAGCATTCTAAAAAAAAAAACCTAACTTCTAATCTTTACATTAGAAATAATTTGTTCATTAGATTGTTATATATTTAATGAAAAACAGAAATTAAATAAAATACAAAGGAAAACTTGGAAAAATATAAGCAAAGTATGAGAAAAAGCTCAAAGTCTTTTGCTAACATACTCCATTGGAAAAGTAAAGTAAAAAAAAACGTTAATCAGCAACTGAAACTACTTTCAAATTTTCTCTAGGTCACAAATGTGTCAGGATCAGCCAGCTCCTCTGATCCTTTGCCTTATCCCAAGCCTTATTTTCAGAAATAAATAACAAAAATTCTAATCAAAAGCTTCTGGCCAAAACAACCACAACACATCTTTCTATGTCTTTAATAGTTGCCAGAAACCAGTGAAGTAGAGAACTTTGCCATTTGTGATATCCTCGCTTCAGAAGGATACTTACAGTATTTATTTCCTGATTCTAATCTGCCTATGTAAGTGTGACAACAGTTGTTTGCATCTACATAACGTGCGTGTATGGCCTTAAGACATGAGCCACAGAGTTCTCTCTTTGTTCCCTTTTCTTTTGCTACCTCACCATCAGTTTGTCCCTGTGCTCACTGATGTGAGTTTTGGCAAATCTTGGCTTTTCTTTACCATCTTTGCTTCTCCTTGCTAAAGAAATTTCTCTGATGACTTTGTGCTGGTTACAGACTGAGTCTTTTTTTATTCTCCAAAGAACATTGAGCAGAAGCATGGCAGTTGATCTGTGACAAAGCAGGAAGTCTTTCTAGAAAAAAAGAAGAAATGATGAGTTAAAACATACATTGACATATACTACTGCTACTCACTGCCTGCCACACCTTGAGCAAACTTGTCCTCCTTCCTTTACAGAAGAGGGAGTTAGGGGAAGTAGTTTGTTGTCTGCCATAGCCTGAGTGTCTACAGACTGCCTGCGACCATTGCTGGCAGCGCATGGATAAATGTACCTCGGATGTTAAGACTAGGAATGTAACTGCAGTGACAAATCAAATTCCATTTCTTCAGTGAGTAGAGATGGAAAGAAACAACATCCAGGAACCTGGAAAAATAAACCACCAAGATTAAGATATAAATACAGCGGAGAAAACAACTCCCCTATCCGATTCCACTCCTGGATGAGGTCAGTGCCTTGCACTGACGTTTGTCTCTCAAAATCTCCTTCATCACCACAACTGTTTTCTGATCTGCTCACAGGTTCCATCACTAATCCCTGTGCCACCCCACACTGACTCTAGTATTAGAAAGTATTGGGCATATGAGGGGTGTTCATAGGCAGTGAGGCATCTTCTCTAGTGTCTGCAGACATTCTCTGCATTGTATCTTATAGTATAAGCCTCCATCACCATTTCATGTCACAGTAAACCAACAATCCTACAAGTCACAAGTGCTGAAAACCATTGGACTGAACCCCAGCTCTCAGGAAATAAACTTTCATCATAAAACTAAACCTCTTTTCTCACACTCCTTCCTCCACTAACACTTGCTGGTTACCACTCACAAAATCTAAGCTTGTAGAGAGATTCTCTAGGATTTATGAACAGAATTTTAATGCAAATTAATCTATGTCAGCAGGTTTGGTTTTGTTTTAACTTCTCCTCCCCCTCTCAAAGAACAGATGAGCTATTTCCTCCTCAGCACATGGCCACAAAGCTTGATGATATATATCATATCAGTAATTCTATTCTTTACCCTAATGCTGTGTATTTTTTTGCTATATTTTTTGCTTAGTTCATTTTGGTGCTTTCTTCTTTCTTTCTCTTTAGGTTGGAGGAACGTTATGGATTACATTTGGATCATTTCCAGTCTTATTGTTGTGTGCCACACTAAGTACCACAATGATCCTTAATTGGCAGTAAACAGAGAAAACAGTCATCCTTGGAAAGCAGCTGTTCAATGACTGTATAGTATAACAGTAGTGTGGAGGCTGTGGTAGGTAGGTTTCAGGTCATAGCTAGTGTAAATGGAGGACTTTGACATGCTGCACTAATAATAAGTCCATTCGAAATCTGAGGGAACAGGGTGCACAGTAGTATCAGACTGTCTCATCCTCAGACAAAAATAAGACCATTCTTTTTTATGACCTGAACTTTGTTCCTTTTTGTCCTTCACTGTGTTAATTGGATAAACTCTGATGATTTGACTGTGGACCATTATGCTGACTTTACAGTATTTCATAATAGGTATTATTTTATACACTACTGAGAAGAATGAAACAATGGAACCTGGATGCTAAGTATACTTTAAAGTGTTTTGCGTTGGAAGAGTTTGTTCTGTTTTCCATAGGGGATGCTGTCACATCATTGTTAACGTGATATGAGAGGGATACCATTTTTCAAAGACAGGAAATAAATGTAATTTACTTGGTAATTTCTTCTTCTTATCACTAGACAGAACACACGTTATCTCTCAATTCAATTTGTTGAATAATACTGTTAAAAGAGACAGAAGGAAAAGTACTCACCTCTTGTATATGGCTGCAAATGGGCTGTGCGCTCCTTTAATTCTCAAATATAACAAACCTGGAGAGTGTTTTTAAGTGAGCAGTTGCAACCAGGTGGATGCAAATTCACTACCCAACAACAAATTAATTTATTTAGGTATGATACCTCCTCTTCCTCTTCCCATTATTGTAATTGAATATTCATCACATAACAAGTGCAGTTAATTAGCAGATTACTCATTTACTGGACAAGTACTGAACATTTTATTCTGAACAAAGGAGGAAGATAGGAAAGCCAGAGGAAGAGAAACGAAAACATGCATTTTTATAAGGCTATCATTTAAATTAGTCTTCTTTTAAATAAGAAGAGAAAAAAATAATCACCAAAACTATGCAATTAACTTTTAAAAAAATATTATTATTTAATAATAGCTACACTGTATCCAGAGATAGTGCAGCTCAGGCTTCATACAGAGTCAGAAGGTTGCTTGCTACCATGCTCCAACAGAAATCAATGGTAAACCTCTCACAGTGTCAGTGGGGCTGGATTTTACTCTGGATATTTTAAAAAGAATGGAATATTACCACCACTTTAAAACAAACGGTAAATCTTTGTGGCATGTCAAAATTGATAGATTCACATTTTCTTTAATTTAATATGCTGTTGTTTTCTGAATTTTTTTTTCTCTGCTTGCCTGTTTGCATCATTCTTTTGTCTTTTGTATAACTTTTAGGCTGTAAAGATCTTTCAAAAAGGCCACTTTTTTCTTCTCCATTTGTGCATAGTGCAGTCCCTGTCCATAATTCAGGCTCTTGCATAGTACATTCTTGCTGTCACTAGCCAGAAAGAAATGTTTTATTGATATAAATTGACATGGCTCTATTAAGGGGAATGGAGCCAACCAAATTACCTTGATGGAGAATGATCCTTAATATTGAAGTTTACTTACTTAGTCTTGGGCTTTTTTTTTTTTGTCTATTTTTTTTTTTTTAACATGTACTATAAAATAACTTTGATTTCTTGCTGAAGTACCCATCCAGAAATTTACCAAACTCTTAAATGCAGAAGAATTGAAATTAATCTCTGATATAATGTTGCTAATGTCAGCGATTGTGTTCTAGATTTAATTGCATCCAGCACCTTTAAGATGTGCCAAGTATAAATTCTTATTAAAAACAGTGGTGAGAGGAAGCAATTAAGTTCTTCTAGATGAAGCTAGAGTTGTATTGTGTGCAGCTATATGACACACATTTTTTGTGGGAGGGGCTTCTCACATTGTGATAGTTCATCATTAAACTATAACTTGTTACCATCCATCAGAATAATTTTGATATTGGCTAAGTTTCATATATTCATGACTGTGTTAATGCTAAGATATTGGACAAAAATATCATATAGCTGGAATAAAAATTTGACATGTTGAGGGACTAAAGCAGAGAGCAAGAAAGGAGGAGGGAGCATGGAGGGGAAGGGAACATAAGAGAAGGGAAAAAATTAAAGCTTTCAGCTGGGTAAATCCAGAACCTTGGGGCAGGGGAAGGAGGCAGGAGGTGGCAACTGCTTTATCTTAACAAATGCCCAATCCCAGTTACGTTGGACAAATAAGTTCCTGTTGTCCAGCAAATGAGGGTAAATTTTATTGGGCGATTGGAAGAATTTGGATCAGCATCTAAATTTAGATTTAATGCCACTGCATGATTGTATATATATAATTTAGGGTTCTGCTAAGCCTTGTGCTAAGTTTATAGAAACAGAATCAAGAGATATTACATCTTTAAGTGTTTTGTGGGCTTTAATGGCACACATTTTAATGTCAGTGCAAGAGGTGAAAGAGATGAATTTCTGACAGCCAGTCTGCTTATCATTGCTGTGGCTGAATACAATAGTTTCTAGATTAAGTTATTGCATATATCAGTTGCCATGTCTTTCATTGACTGTTCGACTTGTAAATTCTTTTGCTGTAGGCTGGCCAAGATTAGCCCACCGTTTGGCTTTCTTTCTGTCCTTGGCTTGAATCTCTGAAGCTCTGTATTCTGGGCAATGTGCAGAACTGGAGTGCTAGCTGAGAAATGGGACGCATCAAACCAAAAGACTAAACGACTCACAGCTCAGCCCCATGTTAAACTGCTGAGCTTAAGAGTTATTTCCTCTTCCCTTCACCATCCTTCCTTACTCCACCACCCCATGTTGGTGCAGCAGCAGAAAGTGAAATTACCTTCAGCTGTTGTTAAACATGAAATAATGTAAAAAATGTGAGAGATTGTTCCCCTTTCTAAGGAGAAAAAAAAAGAAACCCTTAATTCAAAACAAGGAGTGAAATTATTTTCTACACTTAATCTTCCACCATATCTCTAATTATTGAGCTTCTCTTTACTGATCATAGAGGGAGCCCAAATTGACTAGGTCAGATGCTTCAACCTTTTACTTATAGGTAGATAAGTACCATTCCTGAAGGGAATTCTTAGTCTCAGCTCAGGTGAGAATTGATCCTTGAGGCTGTCATAGATAGACAGTCTGTATTCCAAGGTAAGTATAATATTTTTTTCCCACTGAAATCCTAATACAGAAATAATTTTGCAATTACAAAAGTTCGCAGTTAATGCTTCTGCCAGAAACAAAATCAGATGAAAGTCATAACCAGAAACAGCTGAATGTTTAAAATGAAGCTATGTCTCAAGGAAATAATCACTACCCTTAAAATTAATATTATTCAAAGTCAAATATCAGTTCTGCCAAAGTTCTGTCAGGAAATCAGTCTGTATGGCGCTGTTCTCTGGCTTATCAGCCACTGAAACTTCAAGACACTTGTTACAAAGCTCTGATTTGAAAAATATTTATTTTTAAAAAAATTTTAAAAACAGAACACTGCCCATTTTCTGACCTTCCTCTGCTTCTATTCTATTCTTCAAAAAATACTTAATGAGATAAATGACAATTTTATTGAATGGGATATTATTGTTTGGGTGCTGGTAATATAGAATAATGAAATATTTGCTCTATTCCTCAGCTGATTTGAATATTTTTTCCAGTGAAAAATAATTAATCATAAATCAGAAGATGTTTATTTATTTACGTATTGCATATTTAGTTCAACTGGAAGGAGTGGAAATTTATCCTGGCAAGCCACAGAGCACAGGAAGGAAAATATGCTTTGGTAAGAAATTATATTGGTAGAGTTTTGTGCAGGAAGAGATCTAGATTAGTCGTAGCATTTTATTTAAAACTATTTTAACTCCAAAGAGAGATGCTGCATTTAGCGTGTCAGAATATGGTAAACATAAGGATGATACTTGGAAGGACAGGTTGAAAACTGTTATTGGGACATTCCTTTTTGAGATAACGTTGGTGAGCTTCATTATGCTAGGTTTGTACTTTTCATCTCTAGCAGTGCTTCTAGCTAGATCAAGATGTTACCAGCTATGTCCTGGCATGCCACGTGCTGGCGTTGGAATAGGCAAATTGCAAACAGCTTCTAAAGATGGACAGGCAGTCATGGTGAATGGGTTCACCAGCAAAATAAACATGGTGTGTATAGCTGACCTTCAATGAAGAAGTCCCTGAACTGATGAATGCTGCTAGCTGGCACAGTGAATCTGGGAATGAACCACTGTGCCTTGGCATTGTTTCCAAAAGCAACAGCTCTGAGCCCCAGACAGAGACCGGCTAGACAGGCTTTTGCTTGTTCCTGCCTAGGTCAGCAGAGGTTCACCACTAATAGTGTATAATGTTAATTGAGTGAATGTCTCAAACAACTTAACAACTTAACTGTTAACAACTTACTTCAGGATTGTGTCAAATGGGTATCCATAAGTCCAGGCATACACTTAGCATGCTCTTTCACCTCGGCAACACAGTTCCCACCCATACCAAAGAATGACTTCAGAGATTAAAAGAAAAAAAAAGAAGCTGTTTTGAGAAATATAAGGAAGGGCCATGTTACAGCCAGAAACTAAATGCCACTAAAAGCATAAAACAGAAATATTTCTTAGATTAATGCTTTACTTTCATTTGTAATCCACCAGTCTGGCAAACGCCATGGGTTTCAGGATGTAGTCAGTATCCTACAACCATGTGCATCAAGAAGTTGTAGGAGACTGTCCTAATATGATGCGAGGCTTGCTGCACATTTTCACATACGGTTCCTTTACTAAGGACTCTGACTAAACTTAAATGGTTACTGCTGTGTCAGAGAACAAAACCTGATGGATCTTTTGAGAGAAAAGAATAAAGCAAAGCAGGTAAGTGGGCATGTTATTGCATCTACCACCCTAACAGTTGTGTATTTAACAGCCTCAGCAGAATCAGAGTCATCCAAATTATAAAATGCTCAGGTTTGACTGCCAGCTACAGGAGAAGAACTTAAACCCAGCTCCCATGGCTCACTTTCCACAGGACTGTGGGTATTCCTCAAGATGAGTCCAGAAATGCCACTCTAGTTAAGAAACTTTTGAAACAGAAAGCACAGTTTTGATCAGGAAATATTTTCAGGAAGTTATGGAATTAAAACATTCCTGATTGCTCCTTTAATTAATACCCAGACCCTTTTGCTTTTAATTTGTGACCATGGTGTGATGTTTTGTTCATCTGCTCCTTTTGCACATGGGTTTTGCGAGGAGCAGGAAAACACAGTAGGGCCTCAAGGCAGCAGCATAAAGGAAAGGTGGAGCCAAGTCAGGGATAGAATGTTTAAAAATGTAGTGGAAAAGTTTTCCTAATGTGGTAACAGCTACTATGAGCAAGTGAATGGAATTATTGATCTTGCAAGGTACCTGTTTGAGGGGGAAAATCGCCAGAGGTAGAGCCTGAGGGAGACCTTTAATGATAAGGGGTTACCATGAAAATATGGGATTCATATCTCGTCTGTTGAAACTCATACACATCTTGATTAAAGTTTACATGCAATCCTGCTCTTTTCACAAAGCCACAGTTATTGCAGAGTCATTCCAGAGGCTGCTGCACTCTCTAATTGTTATCAGATGTGCTATGTGAAATTCTTGTCGGTTCAGGTAGGTGAAAATCTGGGAATGCAGCACATCCTTTAGATGAAAGGAAAATTCTGGCACACAATGAAATAATGCACCAGCTTGAGTATTTAGAGCAGAGTGTACAGTATGACAAATTCAGTGAAATGTTCAGTATCTCAGGATCCACTATACAGACTGTATGAACAGCGTGAAAATATAGAATCATAGAAATACTTGCCTTGGAAAGGACCTTAAAGATCATCTAGTTCCAATACCTCTGCCATAGGCAAGGACACCTTCTTCTAGGTCAGGTTGCTCAAAGCCCCATCCAATCTCACCTTGAACACTTCCAGGGAGAGGGCATCTACAATCTCTCTAGAAAACCTGTTCCAGTGTCTCACAACACTGACAGTAAATGTTTTTTCCTAATATCTAATCTAAATCTACCCTGTTTCAGTATGAAAACATTACCCCTTGTCCTATCACTACACTTTCTGATAAAGAGTCGCCCCCATCTTGCCTGTAGGGCCTATTTAAGAACTGAAGGTGTTCCCAGAGTCTTCCTTCTCCAGGCTGAATAACCCCAACTTTCTCAGCCTGTCCTCATAGGCAAAGTGATCCACCCCCTGATCAACTTCAGGGCCCTCTCTGGACCTGCTAGAGCAGGTCCATGTCTTTCTTACATTAGGGGCCTCAGAGCAGAACACATGACCTCATGTGAGGTCTCAAGAGAATGGAGTAGAGGGAGAGAATCACCTGCCTCAAACTAGTGGCCATGCTTGTTTTGATACAGCTCAGCATCAAAGTTTCTGCTCAGCATTATTACTTATACATGTCTAGGGAAACTAAACTTTAGACTGGGGATTCTGACCTGGGAGAGAGACACCAGAGGGAATATCAGCAGATGTCCTAAGAAAGTGAAAAGGTAAAAAGTGTAAAAGGCCCTGACTTTAAAGACAGTACCATCTTCAGTATTCAGGAAAAAAAACAATCCAAACAAAGAACTCCTTCTTGTCTAATATTTCAATTATTTTACTGGTGTACGTTACTATCTGAAGTGTTATTGGTAGGATGTGAAAAGTTCAAGGGTACGTCCAATGCTAGAGATTGTGTTTCTTTTCTAACCATAAACTAAATTAATAAACAGAGGTGACTTGCAAAGAAGAGATTGTTTCTAATGTAAGCCAAATAGCATGGATGATCAGCATGTCCTCTTAATCTTGCTGTACTTCACATATCTGAATCTATTATTTATATGATGTTTATTCTGTAATAAGATAAAATCAAGACCTGTATCACCTAGAGCTCAGGAAGGTTACCCATGTGAATTAATCACTAATCAAGTAAAAGAGCTGTACTCCAAGGAAATTGTGATCAATTCTCATCTGCGTGTTAATTGATGGCTTATTCAGGAAAGTGTTAAAAAGCAATTTTTAGTCAGACAAAATTAATTAATTCAGTGGAAGTGTTCCTATGATAGATACATAGATGTCCAGGTTGGAAAGGAAAATATTAAAAGTAACATCTACAAATATACTGCCACAAAAGAAAAAAGGAAACCACATGTATCATGCAAAGGGAGACTGGTCTAAGCAAACACATGTATTTCTACTGTCATGTCCAAGAAGGCTGCTCCAAAGAAGAAAGAATTTGGAATAAGGATGGATGAGTCCTGCAGAATACTACCTTGGAATGAATAAACAGCAGAAAACTCACACAGTTAAAATTGGTTAGATAACAGGAGTTGCACTTTAACCAAGCAAGCTTCTATGCTCTTATTTGTACGAGATGACTGCATTTTGAGTTGGACAATTTAATTCTTTAGAGTAATACTATTTTTGTATGAAATTGACCCACAAAACCCCACCAGTTCTCTGTCCTAGACTGTATCAAACATAATGAAATACAATACTTTCCAGTCCTCTGCAGGTTCCAGGTCAATGACTTAACTGCTCCATCAGCCTCAAAAACCTAGGACGTGGAATGTGCCCAGGGTTTAGCAGAATCAGGTGATTTCAGATCAAGAGATGTGTGCGTGTGTCTCTAGAAAGATAGAATCCTTTGCTAATTTTGCACATTCTGGAGAGTAGTGTTCTTGCTTTCTAGTCCATACTGAGTGAATTTCAGCTGAAGACATTCAGTAGCATCAACTGCAAAGCATGAAGAAATTCATAACATCTGCAGGGATATTTGGGTCCACGTACACACTAGCAAGCAGAAAGCTAGTGTGCACTTCAGAGCACAAAGTGCTCCCTTCACAACATTCTGCTTGGGGAGTGAGATGCTGGGTACTGCACCAGCATCTGTTTGTGGATCAGGTTGATGAATAGCTCCATGATGTCTTCCTGATTGCTTCTGACACTGAAGTTGTTGATGATAACTATGAAGACTTCTGAGTCTCTTCCTTAGGTGACCACAGCTTAGCTAAAGACCACCACAGTGGACTGTACAAAGGATTCTTTTTAAAGCCATAAATCTCATGTGTCATTTTGTCAGTCGTTACTGAAATATGTCTGAACAAAGCAATTGCAGGTAATTAATATTTTGGCTTCAAACTTTGTCACTTCCCTTATACTTTTTTTCTTTACAGACTATTTTATGATAAGGTGGAATAGCTGAGGTCCTCAGGTACTTTAAAGACCTCCTTTTATTGTAAAATTGACTGTGATTTCTGATTTCTCTGTAGCCTGTATGCTTTTATCCCTCATAAATTCATCAAAGTATGTGAAAGACTTCAAAATCTTTTGAAAGCTAAGTGTACTAAAGCAACAGAATCACCATAACCTACAGGCTCATTGATACCTCCGAAGAAATCTAGTGAGCTTTTTGGAGACTTTAATTCTTCTCTGATATATTATGCTTAACTATGAATGATTTGTAATACTAGTTTTATCACTTTTTAACAAAATTAAATAATATCTTGAAGATCCCAGTAACTCTAGTAGCTCTTTGTTAACATCAGCATCACATTTTCCTTCTTCTACTCCTCTCCTGCTCTGATCCTGCAGTCATATTGCAACAAACATTGTGCTGAAAAGGACATTATCCTTAGGTATCCAGCAGTTTATTCATGCAACCCACAAGTTAGAGCCAGAGGAGCAGAGAAGGGCTTGAGACAATAGGGTGACAGTAATGTCTGTAAGAAGTAGGACTGAAATAAGTTGTCAATTTCCAGAAATGTCCAGAGTAATTTTGTCCCAGCCCTTCGAAGGGGGGGGGAGGGAGGAGGGTGGGAAATCCTCTGGTCATTATTGCAGAATCAGAAGGCAAAAAAAAAACCAAAACAAAATGGTTTCGTTTGCCACACAAGTATATACAGAATTTTGCAGCAAAATACCTGAGGAAGGTAGCAAGATCTGAGATACATCAATGTGTTATGCAAAAATCAAGGTGAAGGACTTTGTGTAAAAATATAGTTAATAGTAGTTTTGTTGGAAAGATCAAATAGTTACCATATGCCAAAGAAAAGATTACAGTCATTTACATGACAATATCAGAAAGTTTTCTTTTAGAGTACTGACAACACTGCAACAACATGCCTGTAGGATAGACATCCTTCTATCTCCATAAAGTATTTATTATATATTTTAAGCAGCTACCTTGCGGTCATTTCTCAGTTTCATCCAAACGTTACCATATATTTAAAGGCTAAAAAGGAAGAAACAGATGTGGGGTAAAGAATCCTGGGGCAGAAATTGGC
>NW_008590323.1:0-7385 GCF_000691845.1 Merops nubicus | reverse complement strand
CTGGGGGTTTAACCCCTGCAGTTCAGGTATCGAATGCTCAAAGAGGATATGATTATTCTGTAGAAATACCTGATGGGAGGTAGCAAAGAAGGTAGCACCTGAAGCTACACAGTAGTGCCCAGTGAGAGGACAAGCAGCAATGACCTGTTGTTGCTGACTCTGCTTTGAGCAGGGCAGTTGGACTAGACAGACCCCTTCCAACCACAAATATTATGTGTGATTCTGTGATTACTGTATTAACCTTAACAATGTTATAAGGGGGCTAAGACCTAAATGGCTTGAGGCCCTATCTGTGGTATCTATTTGTACTATTCCTGTTTGATCTTAAAACACTTCAAGTTGCCAGTCTTTCCACTATAACTTTTAATTTACAGCCTGTCAATGAGATAATCTAAGGTAGAAGTGAGAATTAAGTATCTTACTCTGACGACAATCAAAGGGAATGAGGTGTCAAACAAAGCTTCCTATACTTAAAAAATAAATACATGTTTAATTAAATATCTACCAAATTATGGAATCCTGAAAGTAAAAGCAGGAACTCTGAAAAAAACAAATATATTAAATGTTCATTTTAAATGATGTATATTCATAGAAAGAATGCTAAGTTTTAAGAGACTTCTCTAAGTCCCCAGTTCTGTTTTCATATATTGGAAAAAAAACCTGGAACATTTGGAACATACTGCTTCAGAAAATTCAAGTTAATGCCATAAGAACAGTGTAGTTAAAAAGGTCTACACCTGCTTTCAGCATCCACCTAATTTTAGCAGCTTGTATCTGGAGGATGTAAAACCAGTGTGTACTGCTTACTTCATTCATGTTGGCTGGCATTTGTTTACACACAGCTGAACTACAAACTTGGTAGCAAGATGAAAGGATCTTTTAATATTTTTGTGAAAATATTTCTGTCACTGAAATTTACACATTTGAGATAAAAATGAAGAGTCACAATAACCGTTTGGTTTCTTCTACAAAACTCACATTATGTGTAATAACTATTCTAAACAAATAGCAGTTTAAGTCATGTTATTTTCTGATTTTGTTATTAAATTCATTACAGTGGTATTGTTCAAACGGACTGCATCTTTTTCCACCCCTCTGGTAAAAATGGTTGGCTAGAAACCTAGAGACAAGACATGCTGCAGTGTCTAGAAATCAGTTACAGATTTAGAGAGAGGAAGGAGTTCTTCAAACAGAATTCTCTCTCCATTTCCCTGCCAGGTGACTTTGTGGCTTGTGAAGCAGTCAGGAACTCATGGTTACACTGCCCCATGCCTACTGTCTCCCTGCTCACAGTATGTCTTGGTCAAGCCTTGCTGAAGCCTTGCTTTTCTTTGTAAATAAACTTATTGTGCAGAAAAAAAAATTCACAAGGTAATCTCTTCTGTAAAGCAGCATTTAAACAAAACACAAAAGATTCTTCAAATATTTTTGCAACCTTTATGGTTAGACAGTGACTTCTGTCATTTCTGAAGGTTATTCAAAAAAGCAAATATGAAAATATTGTATCAACTTTTTTCTTTGTCTTCTCCCTCTCTGTTTTTTTTCTTTTTTTCCTTCACTTTGTACCCTACAAAAGAAAAATCACAAAATTTTGGTTGCTGTAGTTCTGATATAACTGCTTTCTTGTTGTACGTCTTTTTGAATTACTTTTGAAGATATGCACATTCCGACTCCAGCATGCCTTAGCAGCAAATACACTTCTATTTTTACATGGTGTAATCAGTTAAACTTGTCAGTTTACCCACTCCCATTTCTTATTTGTATCTTATGATAAATTGCACAAGCCATTTAGTGAACTTAGATAACATAAGGTCCTGGTTTTGTTTACTTATTTTCTTGTGTGGCTAATATAATTAAAAGTTTCAAAATATGAGTAAAGAAGAATTTAAAATAATGGAGTTGGCTCTTTTCTTTGTTTTGAGGGGTTTAAAAACTTATATTTTCATACATGATCCCTGAAGAACACTGTTCAGAATCATTAACAGCAAATATGTGTTTACAACCAGTTCAAATCAATTGCTAATTAACTCCACAAGGCAGAAATGGATTTCTGTTTAGCACTGAGTTTGCGCTTTTCCTTTATTCTTAACACTCACAGGTGTGAGGTTCAAACTACATTAGCATCTGCTCTGTAACTGCCTGATCCAAACCACACTCAAATAAACACAAAATCAGTGTGGAAATTTCATAGGAAAATCTTCACAAAAATCCTGAAATCTTAGAAAAATTCAGGCTAGACCTGGAAATCTGATGTGACACCACTCTCAAATCAGTCAGCTTTGAGGTTTGATCAGATTGCTAATGGTGTAGTCACTTTTACTATGTCTGCAGCTCCTCTGGTGCATCTCTTCCAGCTCTTTACCACCCTCAGTAATTATTTCCCCTGTTTTATCTGCTTGGAGTATCCCTTCCTGCAAGTTGTGCCCAATGTCTCTTCTTTTGTTGCATAATACAACCAAGAGTCTATCTCCATTTTCTCTAAAACTGCACCACAGGTAATCGAAGAGAGCATTTAAAGTCTGCTTTTGCCTTTTTGAGGATGAATGAACTCAGTCTCCTAAACCTCCTTGTATATTCCATAACATATGTAATATCGCAGCCATAAAGAATAATGTATGTATCGCTGCTTTTTTCCTTGTTCTACTAATCAAAAACAAAACCAACACAAAACAATCTATTGATAACTAGTTTATTATTGCACAGTTTAAATATAGTTATTATTAGAGTAGCATAATGATTCCTATTAGAAGTTTGTGGGTGATTACTGTGCACAATCTCGCCATCATTATTTACACAAAGTTCTCATTATTTTCATCAGGCCTTCTGCAAGCAAATAGAACAATTAAAATTGTCAGATTTACTCAGATTATGCTTAGATTATGCTTTTGTTGGCTTGTTCATTATAAATACAAGGTGAGGTGTGTTTTTTTTTTTTTTTTTGGTTTGTTTTTGGTGGTGTTTTTATATTATTATTATTTTAATTAGAAAACAGCAATAACTCTTTGGAATCATGATGGCCAAAAAAGGAAGAAAACGCATTATATGAAAATAATTCTGAAATGTAGATAATTTAGAGAAATGCTCATTTTTCAAGTTAAAGACTTACTATTTATACATCTGGAGACTTGTGCTATTTGATTAAATAGATATATGCTTAAAAGAAACACCACATAATTGGATTGTTTATGTCTATGATTTTAAATACTCGGGGTTATTTTTAATATGTTGTAGTAAGTAACTCCTATCTGAAACTTTCGCATTGCATAGAAATAGGATTTAAATGCATTTTGTGAAGAATCATTTTGTATACTGGGAGGCATAAAATGAACTTGTGAGAGAGGTAAATTTAGGGCTTTCTGATTTGGATTTATGTGTAATAAAAGCCTAAATACAATGATTCAGGTATAAATATTAACTACAAAATACTTTCTCAGAGATTGCAGGAGAGATTAGCAAAAGTTAGGGAAAAAAAAAAGTCAAACATTTTCTTTTCTTTAATAAAAATGTATTACAAATTATCCCATTGCTAACATTTTGATTTTTTTTCTGATATAGCCTGTAGATGGCAGTCTTGTACCACTCAATGAATTACATACACCTGCATTTAGATACATAAATTCATACTCATACAAAAAGAAATATAAAACATTAGGAAGGTGAGAAGGAGATGGAGTTTGTGGGGTTTTTAATTTTATTTAAAGTCCATTCATTAAATTACCATCATGAGATGGTAACTGTATAAAGGACAAAGTTTTTGTAAATCTGATTTAAATCTTTCTATGGTTCTCCATTTTGTATATTTATGGAAACTCATTTCACTGTCACAATGACAATAACACAAATAATTATCTCTAAAATATTGCTTGTATCTTGTAGAAAATAAGTGCCTCTGCAAGTGATGGGATACTGTCATGCTTCACTAGGCTGAATGAGTAGACAATTTCAGAATCAGACATCATACTTATGAGTAATGGGGAACTTTTCCTTCATGTGAATTTCTAAAATTAGGGTGGTAAGAAACCTTGAACTTAGAAATATAAAATCTCTAATCATTAAGCAAATTCTATTTGAATTGCTGTGGAACACTCATTTTTAATCTCAACCAGAAACATACATTTAATATTTGTGCACCAGAAAAAAACAAAAAACAGACATAGACAAAACACCCCCCAATGCCACCCCAAATCAACCAACCAAATATCAACCTCAAAAAGCTTCTGACAACAATATCAGGAAAGCAGAATTACAGGAAAGTATTTTCTCAGCTTACACAGTAGTCAACCACACATCACCTTCACATATCTGTTGATAAGTAGTTATGCCATGACTGATACACTGAATGCATCTGAATAGCATAGTAGAATAAACACAGTCTGCAGCAATTTGAGGAAGAAAAAAAAAAAACAACCAAACCGGTCTTGTCACTTCTTTGTATGTGTCATGTCCTTTTTTATTAAGGAGCTTTACTTTCTACCTTTGAAAAGCTTTTTAAAGGTTACATTACAGGCCTGTAATGTAAGAATCTTAAACAGATACTTCTTCACAATGTGCCTTTGTTGTAGTACTTTCAAGCCTTTCTGGTTTGCAGAGCTAATTTACGCTTTCTTTTTTTTTTTTTTTTTCCACAAAATTGTTTGTGGGTGATGCTTTAATGAAGTATTCTGTATTAGACCAACATGTCCACATTCTGCTCTTTGCTGATGCATCACATCTGAAGCATTGCTTTCCGTTACCAAGATATAAAGTGGGTAACAGGAGAATAAAAACTAATTTACCTCAGCAAAATATAAACATCCCTGATTCTCAGCCTCTGTTCCTTAGCCTTCTACTTGAAGAGGGCATATCTTATTTTCACTTGTTCATGAAGTTGCCATGGAAATATGTATTGACCAATATAAATAACTTGTTAAAGGTTTTATTGAATAAACATCTTATATTGCTAACCCAGCCTGAAATTTTTGTTCCCATTCCTTATCCTAAGAAGAAAGCGTGCCTTAATTATAAAATCACTGTCTGTGGACTAGGTTCCATTACAGATCCTCTATGGATTCCCTTCCTCATCTTAAATGTTAATTTTAGACAAATTATGCCAATGTTTGGTTTGGTGCTTTTTTGTTGCTCACTGTCATTTGTGTAGTCACTTCTTTACAATACGTGGTACTCAAAAAGAGCTCACAAATGAGGTTGTCTAGTTTCGGAGGTTGTCTAGTTTTGAAGTTTGTCTGGTGCTTGGCTGTGTCAAGGTTTGCCTGGCAGAATTTAGTTCACTTTCTCTGTGGAATCTGGACACATACACTTCTTCTCTTTCCAACTTGAGTGCCTTAGGATGTGTTAAGAACTATCAATATACCTTGATATTTTAAGTGCTGTGTACCTCCACTCTATTCAATATGACAGTTTGGCTTGATTATATTTTGAACTCGGACCAGCAGAAATGATAAAACATAGGAAAGAGGGAGTCAAGGCTGTCATGTTATGAATTTAGTAGTGTTCATGCACAGAAGATGAACTAAAGGTTGAATCTTAAAGCATGATTCGGTGGAGAGAAATTTTGCCCAGCATAAAACATAAAAAAATGTATTCTTGGATTAGAGCAAATCTGAAACAAACAAAAACCAAAATGAAAACCAAAACCAAAACCCAGGAAGAGCTACTTAAGGGAAAATAAGGAAGTGATGGGAATGGTAGTCTTAAACACTAATTTTTGGTTAAATCTCTCCATCTAATCTCCAAATATATTTATTATGTCCCATTCACTGATCATTACAGAAATTAACCTTTCCATACCTCTGATCCTTCAATATTCTTCCACACTACTTACAGAAAATAAACTAGTATGAAATAAATATAGATTTAATTTAAAAATTCCATTTCATGAGAGAAAAAAGTAATTTTGGATCTTAACCAGTACATTTTGCTAGTTCAACATACATACAAAGGAAAAAAAGTGAAATCTTAAGCTATACAAATTAGAAGATGCAAGACTTTTTCTTGTGCTTTATCTAAAACATGTAGCTTCTATCAAGTGGTATTTCATGTCTCACATTTCTTTCTGAGATCTCAGACATCATTCTTTTCCAACGTCCTATCCTTGAGAAACGACATGCAGTTAGAGATGCTACAACTGAGAATTTAACCAGTCTCAGTTGCTCATAGAAGCAGTAGCATATTTCTTCACATCAGTCCCAGAAGTGCTGAAATCTCCATCTAGTATTTAAAAGAATTCCTTGTTACAGCAAAGCCAATGCTCAAACCTGTGCACTTCGTGTGTGCACCTATGCACTTCATATGACATATTCACTGCTATTTTTGGTAAATTCTGTCATGAGTGCAGTCTTGTCTGCATCCAAAAAAGAAAGTTCAAGTCTTTTCAGTTGTGGTGGTTTGGTTTGGTTTTCAACCTAGGAGTTTCAGTCATAATGTACCTAATCTTCACTCAATATTAGCAGATAAAATTAATGCTTTTAGTGAAAATTCTTAATTTTACATACTTATAGATGCAATAATTAAGTTATTACACCAGAATAACATACAATTGCATAATGACATAGTATGGGCCAAGTGTTTTACTTGTTACCATACTGACTTTTATACCCTTTTAAGTATTTATATTGTTTTAGGTAGTAAAATGCAAGGTCACATTCAGGCTGTTCTGCAGTATTCTGATTTTCCTGTCCAGAAAAGTCAAGTTTCTCATTTCTTACATGTATCTAATCCATTAAAATTCTACTCCTACCCACAGTGGGTTCCATGTAGCCACAAGATAGCCAGTTGGCAGGATGTGCTACACACTGGTCTGACTGAAGCGATAGGGGACAATTTGAATTCTGGGTGTAGCTATTATATTCAGCAGAATTAGACCTGACACGAATTTGACCTGAAAGCTTTCCTTTTCATCAGTGACATAGATTTGCTCACTGCTATTCCAAATGAAAGATAAGCACTAAATCAAATACAATCTATACCAGCTTGTGAAGAAAGTGTCTTATAGATTGGATGGTGCTGGGCTAAGCTACAAAACATATCCGAGTAGACAGGTGTCAAGAAGGGCTACTAAATCTGCTGATCAACTTGGAGTTCAGTCCATTTCCCTCACCAAAGAAAGAGATATGTTCATCAAAGCCAGTAAAGCGGCAAACACAGAACCAGCTCTGATAATGGACTGCTGTGGTGGCACAGACCTGCCCGCCACTACCCTGAGCCACGTTACAAAAGGGCAGCCCCTGGGCCTCACTGTGAAACCAACGCTATTGTTGCTTAGTTTTGCAGTGCAGGAACCTGGGAAAGCTCAAAAGGCTGGGAAAGCCCTGGGAAATCCTGGTGACTAGAATGTTCTGATCTTGTGCAGCCACCTAGAACCAAGATGTGGTGGTTTAAACCACTTT